>NW_022437242.1:0-129626 GCF_009761245.1 Sapajus apella
CTGCCCAGGTTTCTCTGTGAGAAAGAGAAAGAGCAGGCCATGGCCTTAGCCTGCCAGGAAACATGATTTAGAGGAATAGAAGGAAGGAGTGAGGCAGCAAAGCCATGAAGGTGGAGGGGATACCAAGGTGCACATCAGGAGAGTAATTTCTACACCATCACCTGGGCAAGGCCGGAATGTTCAAGCCTCATTTGAAGGCAGAGATTAGCTTCAACTTCATGACTGGCCTGAATATCGGCCATCATTCTAAAAGCATGGACAGAGGAGCAGCTTTGTTTCTTGTCTTCTCCATGTTTCTCTGTGTTGATGGCAGGTCGCCACCAACAATTAGTGAGACAGTGAACAAGAGTGTGTTCCTGAAATGTTCAGCTTGGCCCAGAGATGACATGATCGGTAGGAACGAACTTGAGGGTTGGGCCAGACACTTGAGGGTAGTTTACCCCAATTGATCTCCCTGTGGTGGCACAAAGAATAGCTTCTGGCAGTCACCTGACAGGTGGTCCTTGTGTAGCTAGATTCTTATACATAGCTGGGTTAGGATCAGAGTCCCACCTTGTGCCACTCAACAGGGGGTGTCCCAGTTCTGGAGCCTGTGTGAGTATGATTAGCAACAGACGCCATGTAACACACATGAGGTGATGAAAAGATGAAAATAAAGAGTGGAAAGACATATAGCACATGCTGATTAGGGATATTCTTGAAGTGATAGGATGATTGAGCATTTTGATGTTTTGGTTTAACTTTTTACTTAGGATTAATAAATACAATAGCACTATTATCTTCTAAAATAAAAATTGTTAGAAAGGAAATATAAATAAGTAAATAAATAAATAAATACCATAGCATATGTTGGCCAAAATGTTACATTGTCTCTAAAGCAAGGTTGTTCCTTATGAAGTACAAAATCCTGTAGATGGGTGATGGCCAGAGCAGCACCACTTGTGAATTGTGAGAGGAAATGACTTTGCAAAGGATGAAGAAGGGAGGGCAATATGGCTCAGGTCAGATAGTCCTGAGAAGCTGCAGGAAACATAGCCTGCCCTGGGTGGTGTGCCATGTTTGAGATGGATGTTTCACATTGTGGTGGCCTGGAGCTACAAACCCAAAGGCCCTGATTCCCTTTGTTTTCTATTCCTGTCATTTTACTGCCACCCTCCTCCCTCACCCAAATCATGGCATGTCCCTGAATTGTCAATGAGCAATGCCACCACATTGCTGATTGTCACTTTGCATCATTCTAGGGCCTGCTCTTCAGCAGGAAGACACTTCTGTGGATGCTGCAGAGGACGAGGTACAATGGGATGTGATTGTCAGGCCACAGGATGTCTCTGAGTGAAACAGTTGCTTTCTTGACTTTATCTTCTTGAATTGGGATCAGAGAATCTTATATAAGATACGAGAATTTTACCATATAAACTGTAGATGACTTACAGAATTCCCTTGGTTGGGGGAGTTTTGAGCAACAGTCCCTTCTTGACTGGGACTCGATTTAAGACAGTGGGAGAAAGTGACAGCATCAATCACACACTGTGGTGGCAAGCTTTTTTTCCTTAGCAGGTCTGTTGTCTTTTTAGGACAAAATTCACTTAATGTCCAAGCAACATGGTGGAAAGAAACATCGTTCAAAAACCTTGTCTGCAGCATGCGTCAGTGTGCTCGGTTCTTTTGGGTTTCTTTGAGGGCAGGAAAGTAAGGACACAGCATGGTCTGATGGTCATAAGAATTTATTTTCTGTCATTACAGGAAGCTGTGGGACTGCAGCAAGCCAGTAAGTGTTGGGGAACCCCTGTCATACCGGTGAGTAATCCAGAAGATGAGGAATGTGGCACTGTGTCACAGGCTATCCTGCAGACAGGCAGCCTGAGTTGAGCTTCCTGTTGCGAAAGTGGTCGTAGGCAGCTGCAGGAGAAATGATTTTACCAGATAAGGAACAATGGTCACATTCTGCAGTCCCTGGGTGCAACTGCATTCTCTGAAGGTGGGGTGGGATCCTGTGCATGGGACCGTCCCAGGTCTTTTGTGAATTCATGCAGTGCCATGGTCACTGTGTCTTGGGTTGTGTGTTTTGGTTTCCATACATACAGATCCTCAGATTTTCTAGTATTCACGTTCTCCACAGGGATTTTATCAGCACTGCATTCTTACAATAGGCACAGGAAAAAGTCAACTTGGGAGCTTACGATGTGTGCAGTTGATTGCATGCAAAAGGTGCTTTAACCCAGAAAATGTTCCATCCATACCCAGGCCAATTATTAAGGTGTACCAAAAGAACAGAACTGTTTGAGGATCTCTGCTCATTTTATTTTTTTCATTCACAATTCCCTGCTGTGCTTGGTTTTCAAATAAACCTGATCCATTTACAGGCTTTTCTGTTTCCTCCTGTCACTGGAGTGGCTCACTCTAGCCGCTTCCAATCTTCACAAGCCTTTTCCACCAAAGCCCTCAGAATTAATCGTCCATGGCCCATCTTGAATAGGGAGAGTGAGCCGAGCTCCTTTCTGTGCATGTAGACCCTGGTACAGCCTAAAGCTATGGCCAGTTCTGGTGAGAAACTGAGAAGAGAGGAACCTGCAAGCAGAGTTAGGGTGAAATCACCCCAGCTTTCTTCATTGAGGCCTTATACTGCCCATCAGCTAATATGGCCAAGAATAGAGAGTGTCAGGGATATGTGGAGTTCCAGCCTTTCCTCCCTTGGCTTAGTCCTGGTTGCGTGTGCTCGGACAGGAACACAGCAAAGAGAAAAGACAGCCACGTGGTTTGCACAGGGTCTGAGAGGCAGGGTTAACACTTGCCTTCCTAGCAGGATGGATAGGTCATGCCTTGCACGTTTAGGAAAAGAAACTTGGCTGTGAAACCGCAGAGGCTCTATTAGGTCCCCGTTGTACCCACTCTTGAGAAATGTTCTTGCTTTCCTCTGAAGTCCCTTGCAAACAGCAAGGGAAAGCAGTGGATTTTGGTTAAATATATGTATAAGCTGAGCCAAAGTATAGCTTGAGTTTCATTCTTGGAATATGCATTTGGTGGAAACTTACTCTATCTAAATTGGATTTGATAGGTGTGTAGGTGTCAGTGTTTATCCCACATTTTAAAACACAGGCGTTTGTGATTTAAAAATGTTTCTAGCTAACCTCAGAAGCCATCTGCTCATTACCTGATTCCCCTATTCCTCTTTAATCCCTAGAAGATTCTTTGCTTTTGTTACATTTTGTTGTTATTATTGTTGTTGTTGATGTTGCTGTTTGGTACCCCGTAGGTTTTCTGCTGTGAGGGATTAAAGGTTGACATCAGCGTTAGCAACATTGAGTCTCTAGGAATTCATAGGCAACTGCCCAGGTTTGTCTGTGAGAAAGAGAGAGAGCAGGCTATGACCTTGGCCTGTGCCTGCCAGGTAACATGATTTAGAGGAATAGAAGGAAGGAATGAGGACAGGAAAGCCATGAAGGTGGAGGGGAAACCAAAGTGCAACATCAGGAGAGTGAGTTCTACACCATCACCTGGGCACAGCTAGAATGTTCAAGCCTCATCTGAAGGCAGAGATGAGCTCCAACTTCATGGCTGGCCTGAATATTGGCCATCAATTCTAAAAGCATGGACACAAAAGCAGCCTTATTTCTTGCCTTCTCCATTTTTTTGTGTGTGTTGATGGCAGGGTACCCACCAAGAATTAGTGAGAAAGTGAACAGGAGTGTGTTTCTGAAATGTTCAGCTTGGCCCAGAGATGACATGATCGGTAGGAACGAACTTGAGGGTTAGGCCAGACACTTGAGGGTAGTTGCCTGGCTTGATCTCCCTGTGGTGGCACAAAAAATAGCTTCTGGCAGTCACCTGACAGGTGGCCCTTGTGTGGCTAGGTTCTTCTGCACAGCTGGATTAGAGAGGATCAGCGTCCCACTTGTGCCACTCAAGAAGAGTTGTCCCAGTCCTGGATCCTGTCTTTGTATGATCAGCAACAGACTCCTTGTAACACACAGGAGGGGATGAAAATAAAGAGTGGAAAGACAAATACCACATGCTGATTAGGAATATTCTTAAAATGATAGGATCATTGAGCATTTTGATGTTTTGGTTTAACTTTTTACTTACGATTAATAAATACAACGGCAGTATTATCTTTTAAAGTAGAAATTGATAGAAAAGAAATATAAATAAGTAAGTAAAAAAATAAATAAATACCACAGCATATGTTGGACAGAATGTTATATTGTCTCTGAGGCACGGTTGTTCCTTATGAAGTACAAAATCCTGTAGGTGGGTAATGGCCAGAGCAGCACCACTTGTGAATTGTGAGAGGAAATGACTTTGCAAGGAATGAAGAAGGGAGGGCAAGATGGCTCAGGTCAGATGGTAATGAGAAGCTGCAGGGAAACATAGTCTGCCCTGGGTGGTGTGCCATGTTTGAGATGGACTGTTTCGCATTGTGGTGACCTTGAGCTACAAAACCAAAGGCCCTGATTCCCTTTCTTTTCTGCTCCTGTCGTTTTCCTGCCATCCTCCTCCCTCACCCAAATCGTGGCATGCCCCTGATGTCAACGAGCAATGCCTCCAAATTGCTCATGGTCACTTTGCATCCTTCTAGGGCCTGCTCTTCAGCCAGAAGACACTTCTTTGGATGCTGCAGAGGACGAGGTACAATGGGATGTGATCGTCAGGCCACAGGATGTGTCTGAGTGAAACAGTTGGTTTCTTGACTTTATCTTTTGGAAGTGGGATCAGAGAATCCTACATAAGATATGAGAATTTTACCATATAAACTGTAGATGACTTACCGATTTCTCTTGGTAGAGGGGGAGTTTTGAGCAGGAGTCCCTTATTTTTTTATTGCATTTTAGGTATTGGGGTACATGCGAAGAACATGCAAGATTCTTGCATAGGTTCACACATGGCAGTGTGATTTGCTGCCTTCCTCCACTTCACCTATATCTGGCATTTCTCCCCATGCTGTCTCTCCCCAACTCCCTACGCCTCACTGTCTCTCCCCCGTTTTTCCCCAACAGACCCCAGTGTGTAGTGCTTTCCTCCCTGTGTCCATGTGTTCTCATTGTTCAATACCCGCCTATGAGTGAGAACATGCGGTGTTTGATTTTCTGTTCTTGTGTCAGGTTGCTGAGAATGATCGTATCCAGGTTCATCCATATCCCTATAAAGGACACGAAATCATCATTTTTGATGGCTGCATAATATTCCATGGTGTATATGTGCCACATTTTCCTTGTCCAGTCTATCATCGATGGGCGTTTTTGTTGGTTCCAGGTCTTTTGCTATTTTAAAGAGTGCTGCAATGAACATTCGTGTACACGTGTCCTTATAGTAGAACAATTTATAATCCTTTGGATATATACCCAGTAATGGGATTGCTGGGTCAAATGGAATTTCTATTTCTAGGTCCTTGAAGAATCGCCACACTGTCTACCACAATGGTTGAACTAATTTACACTCCCACCAACAGTGTAAAAAGTCTTCCTATTTCTCCATATCCTCTCCAGCATCTGTTGTCTCTAGATTTTTTAATGATTGCCATTCTTACTGGCGTGAGATGATATCTCAATGTAGTTTTGTTTTGCATTTCTCTAATGACCAGTGATGATGAGCATTTTCTCATATGTTTGTTGGCCTCATGTATGTCTTCTTTTGTAAAGTGTCTGTTCATATCCTTCACCTGCTTGTTTGTTTTTTTTTTTTTTCTTGTAAATCTGGTTTTGTTCTTTGTAAATTCTGGATATCAGCCCTTTGTCAGATGGGTAGACTGCAAAAATTTTTTTTCCATTCTGTTGGTTGCCGATTCACTCTAATGACTGTTTCTTTTGCTGTGCAGAAGCGGTGGAGTTTGAATAAGTCCCATTTGTCTATTTTGGCTTTTGTTGCCAATGCTTTAGGTCTTTTGGTCATGAAGCTCTAGCCTATGTCCTTAATGGTTTTGCCTAGATTTTCTTCTAGGGTTTTTATGGTGTTAGGTCTTATGTTTCAGTCTTTAATTCATCTGGAGTTAATTTTAGTGTAAGGCGTCAGGAAGGAATCCAGTTTCTGCTTTCTATACATGGCTAGCCAGTTTTCCCAATACCATTTATTAAACAGGGAATTCTTTCCCCATTGCTTGTTTTTGTCAGGTTTGTCAAAGATCGGATGGTTGTAGATATGTTGTGTTGCCTCCGAGGCCTCTGTTCTGTTCCATTGGTCTGTATCTCTGTTTTGGTACGAGTACGGTGCTGTTTTGATTACTGTAGCCTTGTAGTTTTGTTTGAAGTCCGGTAGCATAATGCCTCCCACTTCGTTCTTTTTGCTTAGTATTGACTTGTCTATGCGGGCTCTCTTTTGGTTCCATATGAAGTCTAAGGTGTGTTTTGCAGTTCTCTGAAGAAGGTCATTGGTAGCATTGAATCTGTGAATTACTTTGGGCAGTATGGCCATTTTCTCGCCATTGATTGTTCCTAACCATGAACATGGAATGTTTCTCCATCTGTTTGTGTCCTCTCTGATTTCATTGAGCAGTGGCTTGTAGTTCTTCTTGAAGAGGTCCTTTACATTCCTTGTTAGTTGTATTCCTAGGTATTTTATTCTCTTTGTAGCAATTGTGAATGGCAGTTCATTCTTGATTTGGCTTTCTTTAAGTTTGTTATTGTTGTATAGGAATGCTTGTGATTTTTGCACATTGATTTTGTATCCTGAGACTTTGCTGAAGTTGCTTATCAGTTTCAGGAGCTTTTGGGCTGAGACAATGGGGTCTTCTAGATACACAATCATGTCACCTGCAAATAGAGACAATTTGACTTCCTTCTTTCCTGTTTGAATACTCTTTATTTCCTTTTTTGCCTGATTGCTCTGGCTAGAAATTCCAGTACTATATTGAATACGAGTGGTGAGAGGGCATCCTTGTCTAGTGCCAGATTTCAAAGGGAATGCTTCCAGGTTTTGCCCATTCAGTATGTTATTGGCTGTTGGTTTGTAGTAAATAGCTTTTATTATTTTGAGATACGTTCTGTCAATACGTAGTTTATTGAGGGATTTTATCATGAAGCACTGTTGAATTGTGTCAAAGGCCTTCTCTGCATCCATTGAGATAATCATGAGGTTTTTGTCTTTGGTTCTGTTTATGTGGTGCATTATGTTCATAGACTTGCCTATGTTGAACCAGCCTTGCACCCCTGGAATGAAGCCTACTTGTTCATGGCAGATAAGCTTTTTGATGTGCTGTTGCAATTGGCTTACCAGTATTTTGTTGAAGATTTTTGCATCTATGTTCGTCATGGATATTGGCCTGAAGTTTTCTTTTCTTGTTGAGTCTCTGCCGGGTTTTGGTATCAGGATGATGTTGGTCTCATAAAATGATTTGGGAAGGATTCTCTATTTTTGGATTATTTGGAATAGTTTCAGAAGGAATGGTACCAGCTCCTCTTTGTATGTCTGGTAGAATTCGGCTGTGAACCCATCTTGACGTGGGATTTTTTGGGGTGGTAAGCTCTTAATTGCTGCTTCAACTTCAGACCTTGTTGTTGGTGTATGCAGGGTTTCAACTTCTTCCTGATTTAGGCTTGGGAGGAAGGAAGTGTCCAGGAATTTATCCATTTCTTCCAGGTTTACTTGTTTATGTGCATAGAGTTTTTGTAATAATCTCTGATGATTTTCTGAATTTCTGTGGAATCTGTGGTGATACCTCCTTTATCGTTTTTTATTGCATCAATTTGTTTATTCTCTCTTTTCTCATTTGTTAATCTTGCTAGTGGTCTATTTTGTTGATCTTTTCGAAAATCCAGCTCCTGGATTTATTGACTTTTTGAAGGGTTTTTGTGTCTCTATCTCCTTCAGTTCTGCTCTGATGTTAGGTATTTCTTGTCTTCTGCTGGGTTTTGAGGTTTTTTTTTTTTTAGCTTCCCCTTCTAGCTCTTTCAATTTTGATGCTAGGGTGTCAATTTTAGATCTCTCCTTGCTTCTCATGTGGGCTCTTATTGCTATATATCTTCCTCTACAGACTGCTTTAAATGTGTCCCAGAGATTCTGGTATGTTGTGTCTTCATTCTCGTTGGTTTTGAAGAACATCTTTATTTCTGCCTTCATTTCCTTGTTTATACAGTCAACATTCAAGAGCCTGTTGTTCAGTTTCTATGAAGCTGTGTGGTTCTGAGTTAGTTTCTGCATTCTGAGTTCTAACTCGATTGCACTGTGGTCTGAGAGAGTGTTTGTTATAATTTCCGTTCTTTTGCATTTGCTGAGGAGTGTTTTACTTCCAATTATGTGGTCAATTTTAGAGTGGGTGTGATGTGGTATTGAGAAAAATGTACATTCTGTGGATTTGGGGTGGAGAGTTCTGAGATTTGCTTGTTCCAGATCTGAGTTCAAGTCCTAGATATCCTTGTTAATTTTCTGTCTTGTTGATCTGTCTAATATTGACAATGGGGTGTTAAAGTCTCCCGCTATTTTTGTGTGGGAGTCTAAGTCTCCTTGTGAGTCATGAAAAACTTGCCTTATGTATCTGTATGCTCTGTATTGGGTGCGTATGTATTTAGAATCGTTAGCTCTTCTTGTTGCATTGGTCCTTTTACCATTATGTAATGTCCTTCTTTGTCTCTTTTCATCATTGTTGCTTTAAAGTCTATTTTATCAGAGAGGAATATTGCAACTCCTGCTTTTTTTTGCTCTCCGTTTGCTTGGTAATCTTCCTCCATCCCTTTATTTTGAGCTTTTGTGTATCCTTGCACATGAGATGGATTTCCTGGATACAGCACACTGATGGGTTTTGGGTTTTCATCCAATTTGCCAATCTGTGCCATTTGATTGGTGCATTTAGTCCATTTACATTTAGGGTTAGTATTGTTATGTGTGAATTTGATACTGCCATTTTGATGCTAGCTGGCTGTTTTGCCCGTTGGTTGATGCAGATTCTTCATTGTGTTGATGCTCTTTACCATTTGGTATGTTTTTGGAGTGGCTGGTACTGGTTGTTCCTTTCTGTGTGTAGAGCCTCTTTCAGGAGCTCTTGTAAAGCAGGCCTGGTGGTGACGAAATCTCTGAGTACTTGCTTGTTGGCAAGGATTTTATTTTTCCTTCATTTATGAAGCTTAGTTTGGCTGGATATGAGATTTGGGGTTGAAAGTTCTTTTGTTTTAAGGATGTTGAATATTGCCCCCCCGCTTCTGGCTTGTTGGGTTTCTGCTGAGAGGTCTGCTGTGAGTCTGATGGGCTTCCCTTTGTGGGTAACCCGACCTTTCTCTCTGGCTGCCCTTAGCGTTTTCTCCTTCATTTCAAACCTGGTGTATTTGACGATTATGTGCCTTGGGGTTGCTCTTCTTGAGGAATACCTTTGTGGTGTTGTCTGTATTTCCTGGACTTGAATATTGGCCTGCCTTGCTAGGTTGGGGAAGTTGCCCTGGAAAATATCCTGAAGAGTATTTTCCAGCTTGAATTCATTCTCTTCATCACATTCAGGTACACCTATCAAACGTAGATTATGTCTTTTCACATAGTCCCACATTTCTTGGAGACTTTGTTCATTCATTTTTACTCTTCTTTATCTATTCTTGCCCTCTCGTTTTATTTCATTGAGTTGATCTTCAACCTCTGATATCCTTTCTTCTGCTTGGTCAGTTTGGCTGTTGACACTTGCGCATGCTTCGTGAAGTTCTCGTGTTGTGTTTTTCAGCTCCATCAATTCACTTATATTCCTTTCTAAGTTGTCCATTCTCATTAGCATTTCGTCAAATCTTTTTTCAAGGTTCTTAGTTTCTTTGCATTGGGTTAGAACATGTTCTTTTAGCTCACAGAAGTTTCTTACTACCCACCTTCTGAAGTCTGATTCTGTCATTTCATCACACTCATTCTCCATCCAATTTTGTTCCCTTGCTGGTGAGGAGTTGTGATCCCTTTTAGGAGGAGAGGTGTTCTGGTTTTGGGTGTTTTCATCCGTTTTGTGCTGGTTTCTTCCCATCTTTGTGGATTTATCCACCTGTTGTCTTTGTAGTTGCTGACTTTCAGATTGGGCCTCTGAGTGAACTTCAAGTTTGCGGATGATGAAGTTATTTCTGTTTCTTAGTTTTCCTTCTAACAGCCTGGCCCCTCTGCTGAAGGACTGCTGAGGTCGGCTCCAGGCCCTGCTTTCCTGGGGATCACCTGCAGCAGCTGCAGAACAGTAAGGGTTGTTACCAGTTCCTTCTTCTGTGATCTTTAACTCAGACGGATACCCACCAAATGTCAGTCTGTTCTCTCTTCTATGAAGAGACTCTGGATATATGGTGTCAGGGAGCTGCTTGAGGAGACAGTCTGTCCTTTATTGGAGCTCCAGTGCTGAGCTGTGAGCTCCGTTGTTCATTCAGAGCTGCTGGGCAGGTACGTTTAAGTCTTCTGCAGCAGAACTCATAAACTCCCTTTTTTATTTTTTCCCAAATGCTCTGTCCCAGGGAGTTAGGGCTTTGTTTTTGAGTTTCCGTTGTGCTGCTGCCTTTTTTTTTTTCGGGGCTGTACTGCCCAGCCAGGAGGCAGCCTAGTCACTGTTTGCCTACAGAGGCTTTGCTGTGCTGCTGTGGGCTCCGCCCAGCTGCCATGTGGACTTCCCTGCAGTCCTGTTTATATGGGTGTAGTTGGAACTACCTCGGCAATGGTGGCCTGCCTCTGTAATAGCGGACTCTCTCTGTAGTCGCACGTTGCCTTGGCAATGGCAGACTGCCTCCATAGTGGTGGAGTGCCTCAGTCATGGCGGACGCCCCTCCCCCACTGAGCTGGACCCTCCCAGGTTCCCCTGTACTTTCTGTGAAACTCTCAAGCCAGAGCATTTTCAATTACTGTTTTTTTTTTTTTTTTTTTTTTTTTTGTGGGGTGGAGTGGGACCAGCAGAGCCTGATCACCTGGCTCCCTGCCTAAGAGTCTTTTTTTTTTTTTTAGTTGAATGGTTGACTCCCAGGTGTTCCTGTCGCCTGTTGAAAAGGCACCAGGATCTGTGCGATTTCCTGTGCGGCGACTCACTGTGCCTGTTGAAACAGTGGTGCTGAGATTCCTGGTGGTTTTTTTTTCTCAGGAATCTCCTGGCCTGGCTCCCTATTTCAGTCCCCTTTTAAATCAGATGAATGGGCCATCTGCCTTCCTGGAGCTCTAATCACCAGCTAAGAGGGCACCCAAACCACTGTTTTTTGTACGGAGAACCGTCACGCTGGTTGCCTGCAAAGCAGCCGTGGCGGCCAAAACATCCGCACCAGAAAAACAGCCGCTGGCAACCCGTGGGGCTCCTCTACCTGGGAATCTCCTGGTTTGTGGGCAGTAAAAATCCATCTGGAAATGCAGCGTCCACTCACCCTCTGTGCTTTCACTGTGAGCTGCAATCCTGAGCTGTTCATATTCAGCCATCTTCCCCAGGTCTGCCCGAGAGTCCCTTCTTGACTAAGACTTTATTTAAGACAGTGGGAGAAAATGACAGCATCAACCACACACTGTGTGGTCTCAAGCTTTTTGCCTTAGCAGGTCTGTTGTGTTTTTGGGACAAAAATTACTTAATGTCCAAGCAACATGGTTGGAAAGAAACATTGTCCCGGAAACCTTGTCTTTAGCATGAGTCAGTGTGCTCTGTTCTTTTGGGTTTCTTTGAGTACAGGAAAGTCAGGGCACAGCATACTCTGATGCTCATAACAGTTTATTTTCTGTCATTACAGGAAGCTGTGGGACTACAGCAAGCCAGTAAGTGTTGGGGAACCCCTGTCATACCGGTGAGTAATCCAGAAGATGAGGAATGTGGCACTGTGTCACTGGCTTTCCTGTAGACAGGCAGCCTGAGTTGAGCTTCCTGTTGTGAAAGCGGACGTAGGCAGCTGCAGGAGAAATGATTTTACCAGATAAGGAACAACGGTCACATTCTGCAGTCCCTGGGTGCAACTGGGTTCTCTGAAAGTGGGGTGGGATCCTGTGCATGGGACCGTCCCAGGTCTTTTGTGAATTCATGCAGTGCCATGGTCACTGTGTCTTGGGTTGTGTGTTTTGGTTTCCATACATACAGATCCTCAGGTTTTCTAGTATTCACGTTCACCACAGGGATTTTATCAGCACTGCATTCTTACTATAGGCACAGGAAAAAGTCGACCTGGGAGCTTATGATGAGTGCAGTTGATTGCATGCAAAAGGTGTTTTAACCCAGAAAATGTTCCATCCATACCCAGGCCAATTCTCAAGGCGTGCCAAAAGAACAGGACTGTTTGAGGATCTCTGCTTATTTTATTTTTTTCATTCACAATTCCCTGCTGTGCTTGGTTTTCAAATAAACCTCATCCATTTACAGGCTTTCTTGTTTCCTCCTGTCACCGGAGTGGCTCATTCTAGCCATGTCTGTTCTTCACAAGGCTTTTCCACCAAAGCCCTCAGAATGGGTCATCCATGGCCCATCTTGATCAGGCAGAATGGGCCGGGGCTTGTTTCTGTGCATTTATACCCTGGTACAGCCTGATGCTATGGCCAGTTCTGGTGGGAAACTGGTAAGAGAGTAGGCTTCAGGCAGGTTTAGGGTGAAATCACCCCAAGTTTCTTCATTGAGGCCTTATAATGCCCATTGGCTAATATGGCCATGAATAGAGAGTGCCAGCGATATCTGGAGTTCCAGCCTTTTCTCCCTCAGCCTAGTCCTGGCTGCTGCGTGCTCGGCTGAGGATCACAGCAAAGAGAAAAGACAGCCACGTGGTTTTCACAGGGTCTGAGAGTCAGGGTGAGCATTTGCCTTCGTAGCAGGATGGAGGCTGGTCATGCTTTGCAGGTTTAGAAAAAGAAACATGGCTATGGAACCACAGAGGCCCCATGAGGTCCCCATTGCACCCATTCTTGAGAAATGTTCTTGCTTTCCTCTGAAGTCCCTTGCAAACAGAAAGGGAAAGCAGTGGGTTTTCGTTAAAAATGAATATCAGCTGAGCCAAAGTATAGCTTGCGTTTCTTTCTTGTAACATGCATTTGGTGGAAACTTGTTATATTTAAATTGGATTTGATAGCTGTGTAGGTGTCAGTATTTATCCTGCATTTTAAAAAACCGAGGCATTTGTGATTTTAAAATGTTTCTCACTAACCTCAGAAGCCATCTCCTTGTTACTTAATTCTTCTATTTCTCTAATCCCTAGAATATTCTTTGCTTTTGTTACGTTTTGTTGTTATTATTGTTGTTGATGATGATGTTGTTTGGCACCCAGTGGACTTTCTGCTATGAGGGATTAAAGGTTGAGATCAGTGTTAGCAACATTGAGGCTCTAAGAATTGATAGACAGCTGCCCAGGTTTCTCAGTGAGAGAGAGAGATAGCAGTCTGTGGCCTTTGCCTGAGCCTGTCAGAAAACGTCATTTAGAGGAATGGAAGGAAGGAGTGAGGTCAGCAAAGCCATGAAGGTGGAGGGGAAACCAAGGTGCAACATCAGGAGAGTGAGTTCTACACCACCACCTGGGCAAGGCCAGAGTGTTCAAGCCTCATCTGAAGGCAGAGATGAGCTCCGACTTCATGGCTGGCCTGAATATCGGCCATCATTCTAAAAGCATGGATAGAGGAGCAGCTTTGTTTCTTGTTTTCTCCATGTTTCTGTGTATTGATGGCAGGGGCCCCACCAACAATTAGTGAGATAGTGAACAGGAGTGTGTTCATGAAATGTTCAGGTTGGCCCAGAGATCACATGATCGGTAGGGACGAACTTGAGTGTTAGGTCAGACACTTGAGGGTAGTTGCCTGGCTTGACCTCCCTGTGGTGGCACAAAGAATAGCTTCTGTCAGTCACCTGACCAGTGGTCCTTGTGTAGCTAGATTCTTCTGCACAGCTGGGTTAGAGAGGATCAGCGTCCCACCTTGTGCCACTCAAGAAGGGCTGTCCCAGTCCTGGAGCCTGTGTGAGTATGATCAGCAACAGACTCTGTGTAACACACGTGACACGATGAAAATAAAGAGTGGAAAGACAAATACCACATGCTGATTAGGGATATTCTTGAAATGATGGGATCATTGAGCATTTTCATATTTTGGTTTAACTTTTTACTTAGGATTAATAAATACAATAGCACTATTATCTTCTAAAATAAAAATTGTTAGAAAGGAAATATAAATAAGTAAATAAATAAATAAATACCATAACATATGTTGGCCAGTATGTAATATTGTCTCTGAAGCAAGGTTGTTCCTTATCAAGTATAAAGTCTTGTAGATGTGGTGATGGCCAGAGCAGGACCACTTGTGAATTGTGAGAGGAAATGATTTTTCAAGGGGTGAAGAAGGGAAGGGAAGATGGCACAAGTCAGATTTAGAAAGGAGGAGTCCTGAGAAGCTGCAGGGAAACATAGCCTGCCCTGGGTGGTGTGCCGTGTTTGAGATAGAATATTTTACATTGTGGTGGCCTGGAGCTGCAAACCTAAAGGCCCTGATTTTCTTTCTTTTCTGCTCCTGTCATTTTCCTGCCACCCTCCTCCCTCACCCAAATCATAGCATGTCCCTAAATTGTCAATGAGCAATGCCACCAAGTTGCTGATGGTCACTTTGCATCCTTCTAGGGCCTGCTCTTCAGCAGGAAGACACTTCCATGAATGCTGCAGAGGACAAGGTACAATGGGATGTGATTATCAGGCCACAGAATGTGTCTGAGTGAAAGAGTTGCTTTCTTGACTTTATCTTCTTGAATTGGGAGCAGAGAATCTTATATAAGATATGAGAATTTTGCCATATAAACTGTAGATGAGTTACAGAATTCCCTTCATTGGGGGAGTTTTGAGCAAGAGTCCCTTCTTGACTGAGACTTGATTAAGACAGTGGGAGAAAGTGACAGCATCAACCACACACTGTGTGGTCTCAAGCTTTTGCCTCAGCAGGTCTGTTTTCTTTTTGGGCCAAAGATCACTTAATGTCCAAGCAACATGGTTCGAAAGCAACATTGTCCCAGAAACCTTGTCTTTAGTGTGAGTTGCTGTGCTCTGTTCTTCTTTTGGGTTTCTTTGAGGGCGGGAATGTAAGGACACAGCATGGTCTGATGCTCATAATTTATTTTTTGTCATTACAGGAATCTCTGGGACTGCAGCAAGCCGGTAAGTGTTGGGGAACCCCTGTCATACTGGTGAGTAATCCAGAAGATAGGGAATGTGGCACTGTGTCACTGGCTTTCCTGTAGACGGGCAGCCTGAGTTGAGCTTCCGGTTGTGAAATCGGATGTAGGCAGCCGTAGGAGAAATCATTTTACCAGATAAGGAACAATGATCACATTCTGCAGTCCCTGGGTGCAACTGCATTCTCTGAAGGTGGGATGGGATCCTGTGCATGGGACCGTCCCAGGTGTTCTGTGAATTCATGCAGTGGCATGGTCACTGTGTCTTGGGGTGTGTGTTTTGGTTTCCATACATACAGATCCCCAGATTTTCTAGTATTCATGTTCTCCACAGGGATTTTATCAGCACTGCATTCTTACTATAGGAAAAAGTTAACTTGGCAGCTTACGATGTGTGCAGTTGATTGCATGCAAAAGACATTTTAATTAACTGAGAAAATGTTCCGTCCATGTCCAAGCCAATTCTCAAGGCATACTAAAAAACAGAATTGTGTGAGGATCTCTGCTTATTTTATTTTTTTCATTCACAATTCCCTGCTTGCTTGGTTTTCAAATAAACCTCATCCATTTACAGCCTTTCATATTTCCTCCTGTCACTGGTGTGGCTCACTCTAGCCCTTTCCATTCTTTGCAAGCCTTTTTCACCAAAGCCATCAGAATTGATTGGCCGCGGCCCATTTTGAGCAGGGAGAGTGTGCTGGGCTCCTTTCTGTTCATTTAGATCCTGGTATAGCCTCATATTATGGCCAGTTCTGGTGGGAAACTGAGAAGAGAGGAGCCTGCAAGCAGGGTTAGGGTGAAATCACCCCAACTTTCTTCATTGAGGCCTTATACTGCCCATTGGCTAATGTGGCCCAGAATAGATAGCGTCAGGGTTGTTTCGAGTTCTCGTCTTTTTTCCTTCTGCCTAGTCCTTGTTGCTGTGTGCCCAGCTTCAAAACACAGCAACGTGAAAAAGAACCACCTGGTTTGCACAGGATCTTAGAGTCCAGATAAGCCCTTGCTTTCCTAGGAGGCTGGAGGGTGGTCATGCATTGCATGTTTCGGAAAAGAAACATGGCTTTGGAACCTCAGAGGCTCCATGAGGTCTCTGTTGAACCCAGTTTTGACAGAGGTTCTTGATTGCCCCTGAAGGCCCTTGCAAAAAACAAGTGAAATTAGTAGGTGTTGGTTAAATATCAATATCAACTGAGCCAAGTATTGCTTGAGTTTTTTTCTTGGAGTATGCGTTTGGTTGAACCTTGGCATCAGTAGCTATCACAGATTTTAAATACTGACGCTTTTGTGATTGTAAAGTGTTTCTCGTTAACCTCAGAAGCCATCTCCTCATAATCCAATTTCCCTATTCCTCTTTAATCTCTAGAATATCCTTTGCTTTTGTTATTTTGTTTTGTTGTTTTTGTTGATTTTTGGTACTCAGTGGGCTTTCTGCTGTGAGTCATTAAAGGTTGACATGAGAGTTAGCAA
This sequence comes from Sapajus apella, assembly GCF_009761245.1. NCBI lineage: Eukaryota > Metazoa > Chordata > Mammalia > Primates > Cebidae > Sapajus > Sapajus apella. Next base: position 16,487 of record NW_022437242.1, read on the forward strand.
TATTGGGGCTCTAGGAATTCATAGACAGCTGCCCAGTGGGCTCTATCAGAGCAGGCTGTGTCCTTGGCCTGTGCCTGCCAAGAAACATGATTTAGAGGAATAGAAGAAAGGAGTGATGGCAGCAAAGCAGTGAAGGTGGGGGGTGGGAAACCAAGGTACAACATTAGGAGATTGAGCTCTGCACCATCATCTGGGCATGGCTGGAGTGTTCAAACCTCATCTGAAGGCCAAGTTGAGTCCCGACTTCATGACTGGCCTGAATTATGGCCATTTTCCTAAAAGCCTGTTAAGAGGAGCTACTTTGTTTTTTGTCTTCGCCATGTTTCTGTGTGTTGATGGCAGGGGCACCACCAGAAATTAGTAAGAGACAGTGAACAGGAGTGAGTTCCTGAAATGTTCAACTTAGGCCAGAGAGGATATGATCAGCAAGGATGAACTTAAGAGCTAGGCCAGACACTTGACAGTAGCTGCCTGGTTTGATCTCTCTATGGTGGCACAAAGAATAGTTTTCACAGTCGCCTGACAGGTGGTCCTTGTGTAGCTAGATTCTTCTGCACAGCTGGGTTAGAGAGGATCAGTGTCCCACCTTGTGCCACTCAAGAAGGGCTGTCCCAGTCCTGGAGCCAGAGTGAGTATCATCAGCAATGGGCCCCATGAGACACACATGAGGAGATGAAAGCAAAGAGTGGAAAGACAAATACCACATGTTAAGTAGGTGTTATCTTCAAATGACAGGATCACTGAATGTTTTTGTATTTTGGTTTAACTTTTTACTAAGGGTTAAAAATACTATAGCCCACTTATCCTTCAAAATAAAAATTGTTAGAAATGGAAAATATATACATACATACATACATTAGCTTATGTTTACCAGAATGCAATATTGCCTCTGAAGCAAGGTTGTTCCTTATCAAGTACAAAATCTTGTAGATGGGGTCATGGCCAGAGCAGTACCACCTGTGAATTGTGGGAGGAAATGACTTTGCAAAGGATGAAGAAGGGAGGGCGAGATGGCTCAGGTCAGATTAGAAAGGTGGAGCCCTGAGAAGCTGCAGGAAACATAGCTTGCCCTGGGTGGTGTGCCATATTTGAGATGGAATATTTCACATTGTGATTGCCTGGAGCTACAAACCCAAAGGCCCTGATTGCTTTTCTTTTCTGCTCCTGTCATTTTCCTGCCACCCTCTTCCTTCACCCACATCATTGCATGGCCCTGAATTGTTAATGAGCAACACAGCAATTTGCTAATGGTATTTTACATCCTTCTAGGGTCTGCTCTTCAGCAGGAAGACCCTTCCTTGGACGCTGCAGAGGACGAGGTACAATGGGATGTCAATGTCAGCCCACAGAATGTGTCTGAATGAAACAGTTACTTTCTTGACTTTATCTTCTTGGATTAGGATCAGAGAGTCTTATATAAGATATGAGAATTTTACCATATCAATCGTAGATAACTTACAGAATTTCCTTGGTTGGGGGAGCTTTGGGCGAGAGTATCTTCTTTACTGAGACTCGATTTAAGACAGTGGGAGAAAATGACAGAACCACGCACTGTGTGGTCACAAGGTTTTTGCCTTAGCAGGGATGCTTTCCTTTTTGGACTAAGATCACTTAGTGGCCAAGCAAAATGGTTGGAAGGAAACATCGTCCAAGAAAACCTTGCCTTTAGCATGAGTCAGTTTGCTCTGTTCTTCTTTTGGGTTTGTTTCATTGAACACTATTTTCCATTTTGATTTTCATTGTCACCAATTACAGTATAGTCAGGACACAGCATGGTCTGATGCTTATAGCAATTTATTTTCTGTCATTACAGGAAGCTGCAGGACTGCAGCAAGCTGGTAAGTATTGGGGAACTCCTGTCATGCTGATAAGTAATCCAGAAGATGAGGAATGTCGCACTGTCTTTCTGGCTTTTTCTATGTTGAGCTTCTTGTTGTGAATGAGAACGTAGGCAGTGATGGGAGAAATGATTTTTGCAGATGAGAAACAACAGCCACATTCTGAAGTCCCTGGGAGCAACTGCATTCTCTGAAGATGGGGTGGAATCCTGTGCACAGGGCTGGCCCAGGTCTTTTGTGAATTCATGCAGTGCCATGATCACTGTGTCTTGGGTTGTGTGTGTTGGTTTCCATACATACAGATTCCCAGATTTACTAGGGTTCACATTCTCCACAGGGATTTTCATCACCATTGCAGCCTTACTATAGGCACAGGAGAAAATCAACTTGTAAGCTTATGATGTGTGCAGTTGACTGCCTGCAAAGGACACTTTAATTAACCTAAAAGAAGTTCTGTCAACACCCAGACCAATTCTCAAGGTGTACCAAAAACAGAACTGTGTCAGGATATCTGCTCATTTTAATTTTTTTTCATTATTAATTCCTTGCTTTACTTGGGTTTTCAAATAAACCTCACCTGTTTACAGGCCTTCGTATTGCCTTCTGGCATTGGAGTGGCTCACTCTAGTCATTTCCATGCTTCACAAGCCTTTTCTACCAAGTCCCTCAGAATCGATCATCCATGGCCCATCTTGAGCAGGGAGAGTGGGCTGGAGCTCCTTTCTGTGCATTTAGATCCTGGCACAGCCTCATGCTATGGCCAGTTCTGGTGGGAAACTTGGAAGAGAGGAGCCTGCAAGCAAGTTTAGGGTGAAATCACCCCAACTTTATTTATTCAGGCATCATAATGCTGATCAGCTAACATGTCCCAGAATAAATAGTGCCAGGCCATCTAGAGTTTCTGCCTTTTCTCCCTTAGCCTAGTTGTTGTTGCTGTGTGTTCAGCTTAGAAACACAGTAACAAGAAAAGAGAACCACATGGTTTACACAGGGTCTGAGAGGCCTGGTGAGCATTTGCCTTCATAGCAGGATGGAGGGCAGTCATGCATTGCAGGTGGTGAAAACAAACACGGCTGTGGAACTACACAGGCTGCATTAGGTCCCCATTGAACCCAATCTTGACAATGGTTCTCATTTGCCTCCAAAGGCCCTTGCAAAAAACAAGGGAAAGCAGTGGGTTTTGGTTAAATATGAATATCAACTGAGCCAAAGTACAGCTTGAGTTTTTTTCTTGGAGTATGCATCTTGTGGAAACTTACTGTATATAAATCGAATTTGATTGCTATATAGGTGTCAGTACTTATCCCACAATTAAAAACACTGAGGCTTTTGTGATTTTAAAATGTTTCTTGTTAACCTCAGAAGCCATCTCCTCATAACCCAATTCCCCCAAGCCCTCTTTAATACCTAGAATATCCTTAGCTTTTGTTTTTTGTTGTTGTTTTGTTATTGTTATTGTTGTTGTTTTGTTTGGTACCCAGTGGGCTTTCTGCTGTGAGTGATTAAAGGTTGCGATCAGAGTTAGCAGTATTGTGGATGTATAATTCATAGCTGCCCAGCGGGCTCTATGAGAGAGAGAGCAGGCTGTGGCCTTGGCCAGGGCCTGCCAAGATATATGATTTAGAGGAATAGAAGAAAGGCATGAGGGCAGCAAAGCCATGAAGGTGGAGGGGAAGCCAAGGTGTAACACCAGAAGAGTGAGTTCTACTCTGTTACCTGGGCATCTCTGGAATGTTCAAGCCTCATCTAAATGCGGACTTGAGTTCTGACTTCATGGCTGGCCTGAATGGTAGCCATTTTCCTAAGAGCTTGTTAAGAGTAGCTACTTCGTTTCTTGTCTTCTCCATGTTTCTGTGTGTTGATGGCAGCAGAACCATCAGAAATTAGTGAGAGGCAGTGAACAGGAGTGAGTTCCTGAAATGTTCAACTTAGCCCGGGGAGGACATGATCAGCAGGGATGAACTTGAGGGTTAGGCCAGACACTTGAAGCTGGCCAGACCCAGCTTGATTTCCCTTTGGTGGCACAATGAATAGCTTCTGGCAGTTGCCTGACAGGTGGTCCTTTTGTAGCTAGATTCTTCACAGCTCAGTTAGAGAGGATCAGCGTCACACCTTCTCCCACTCACAAAGGGCTGTCCCAGTCCTGGAGCCGGTGTATGATCAGCAATGAACCCTATTTAACACACATGAGGTGCTGAAAATAAAGAGCGGAAAGACAAATATTGCATGCTAAATAGCAGTTATCTTCAAATGATAGGATCATTGAATATTTTCATATTTTCGTTTAAGGGTTAATAAATATAATAGCACTGTTATCTCTTAAAATAAAAATTGTTAGAAAGGCTAAATAAATAAATACAATAGCATATGTTGGCCATAATGTAATATTTTGTCTGAATCAAGCTTGTTCCTTATCACGTAGAAAATCTTGTAGATGGGGTCATAGTTAGGGTAGCATTACTTGTCAGTTGTGGGAGGAAATGACCTTGGAAGGGGTGAACAAGGGAGGGCAAGATGGCTGAGGTCTGATTAGAAAGGAGGAGCCCTGAAAAGCTGCGGGGAAACATAGCCTGTCCTGTGTGGTGTGCCATGTTTGAGATGAACTATTCCAGGTGGCCTGGAGCTACAAACCCAAAGGCCCTGATTTCCTTTGTTTTCTCTTCCTGTCCTTTTCCTGCCACCATCCTCCTTTACTCACATCGTAGTATGCCCCTGAGTTGTTAATGAGCAACACCACCAGGTACTGCCAGTCACTTTGCATCCTTCTAGGGCCTGCTCTTCAACAGGAGGACCCTTCCATGGATGCTGCAGAGGACAAGGTACAATGAAATATGAATGTCAGGCCACAGGATGTGTCTGAGTTAAACAATTGCTTTCTTGACTTTATATTCTTGATTTTGCATCAGAAAATGTTATATAAGATATGACAATTTTCCCATATAAATTGTAGATGACTTACAGATTTTTCTTGGTTGGGGGAGTTTTGAACAAGAGTCTCTTCTTAAGTGAGACTCAATTCAAGACAGTGGGAGAAAATGACAGCATCAACCACACACTCTGATCACAAGTTTTTTGCCTTAGCAGGTTTGTTTTCTTTTGGGGACTAAAATCACTTAATGGCCAAGTAACATGGTTGGAAGGAAACATCGTCCAAGAAAACCTTGCCTTTAGCATTAGTCGGTGTGCCCTGTTCCTCCTTTGGGTTTCTTTGATGGAACACTAGTTTCCATCTTGTTTTTTAATGTCACCAAGTGCAGGAAAGTCAGGGCACAGCATGGTCTGATGTTCATAGCAACTTATTTTCTGTAATTACAGGAAGCTGCAGGACTGCAGCAAGCTGGTAAGTATTGTATCAATGTGCTGGGATTACAGTCATTAGCCACGGTATCCTACCTTCTGTGTTTGTGTGTTTTAATTTTATTTTAACTTCTGAGATACATGTGTGGAAAGCACTGGTTTATTACATAAGTATAAATGTGTCATGGTGGTTTATTGCACCTATCAACCCATCATTGAGGTTTTAAACCTCACATGCACTAGGTATTTGTACTAATGATGTTTTCCCTCTTGCCTTCATTCCCAGGGATTACTTTTTTGCTAAGGAAATACCTTAGTTTTTCAAAACGATTATACTTTTTACCCTGCTTTTGTTAGAGAATTTCTCTGGTTGAACCTTCCTAACAGAAAAAGAGGTTTTAGGCAGTTTTGTATAAAAATCAATAAGAGTTTGGAAAGGAATTGTACCGTCTTTCTGTAGTGTTTTCATGAACTTGTGTTGCTTACATGAAAGTGGGTGATGTGCATCAGGTTTGGTAGGTATGGAGGAGAGAGTCTATGTGCAATGATTGTGAATGTCCTTGGGAATTTTTATGCATGTTCAAAGTACAACACAAGTATTAATTTTTTAAATAGTTGATGTATGCACACTTTACATACATCAACCGATTCATTCTCCAACACAGCTGTAGCTTAAGGTAAGTTTGATATATCCACTCCTCAGATACAGTTTGTACAAAGATAGATTTCCCAAACTCATGGCAGCCTCAATAGAGGAGGGAAGTGCAAAATCAGGAATGAGTGGAAGGTTCATGCTATGGCCTACTATACTGCATTCATCACACAGACCTTGTATAACTTATTACCCTAGCAGTGACTTTGAAAACCTAGGTGTGCATGTGGAAGTACAATAGCCTGTAGAAATTCTAAGCAGTCTCTATCATTATGGGATGGTCTTTTTTTTTCTTTTTCTGAAATTTTATTAAATATTAATGCCTAAAACTGTCCATTATTTTTCTGCACTTTCATATAATTTCATTTAATTTTTCAAGAATTTGATGTTTTTTTATGGTTGATTAATATTCCATGGATATTTCTTTCCTGCCCCCATTTATTTATTTTATTGCATTTTAGGTTTTGGGGTACACGTGAAGAACATGCAAAATCGTTGCATAGGTACACACGTGGCAGTGTGATTTGCTGCCTTCCTCCCCATCACCTACATCTGGTATCTCTCCCCTTGCTATCTCTCCCCAACTCCCCAAGCCCCACCATCCCTTCCCTATTTCCCCCCAACTGACCCCAGTGTGTAGTGCTCCCCTCCCTGTGTCCATGTGTTCTCATTGTTCAAAACCCGCCTATGAGTGAGAACATGCAGTGTTTGATCTTCTGCTCTTCTGTCAGTTTTCTGAGAATGATGGTTTCCAGGTTCATCCATGTCCCTATAAAGGACACAAACTCATCATTTTTGATGGCTGCATAATATTCCATGGTGTATATGTGCCACATTTTCCCTATCCAGTCTATCGTCGATGGGCATTTGGGTTGGTTCCAGGTCTTTGCTATTGTAAACAGTGCTGCAATGAACATTCGAGTGCACGTGTCCTTATAGTAGAATGATTTGTAATCCTTTGGATATATACACAGTAATGGGATTGCTGGGTCAAAAGGAATTTCTATTTCTAGGTCCTTGAGGAATCGCCACACTGTCTTCCACAATGGTTGAACTAATTTACACTCCCACCAACAATGCAAAAGTGTTCCTATTTCTCCACATCCTCTCCACCATCTGTTGTCTCCAGATTTTTTAATGATCGCCATTCTAACTGGTGTGAGATGGTATCTCAATGTTGTTTTGATTTGCATTTCTCTGATGACCAGTGATGATGAGCATTTTTTCATATGTTTGTTGGCCTCACATATGTCTTCTTTTGTAAAGTGTCTGTTCATATCCTTTGCCCACTTTTGAATGGGCTTGTTAGTTTTTTTCTTGTAAATCTGTTTTAGTTCTTTGTAAATTCTGGATATCAGCCCTTTGTGAGATGGGTAAACTGCAAAAATTTTTTCCCATTCTGTTGGTTGCCGATTCACTCTAATGACTGTTTCTTTTGCTGTGCAGAAGATGTGGAGTTTGATTAGGTCCCATTTGTCTGTTTTGGCTTTTGTTGTCAATGCTTTTGGTGTTTTGGTCATGAAGTCCTTGCCTACACCTATGTCCTCAATGGTTTCGCCTAGATTTTCTTCTAGGGTTTTTATGGTGTTAGGTCTTATGTTTAAGTCTTTAATCCATCTGGAGTTAATTTTAGTGTAAGGTGTCAGGAAGGGGTCGTTTCTGCTTTCTGCACATGGCTAGCCAGCTTTCCCAACACCATTTATTGGACACGGATTCCTTTCCCCATTGCTTGTTTTTGTCAGGTTTGTCAAAGATCAGATGGTTGTAGATATGTGGTATTGCCTCTGAGACCTCTGTTCTGTTCCATTGGTCTATATGTCTGTTTTGATTACTGTAGCCTTGTAGTATAGTTTGAAGTCCGGTAGTGTGATACCCCCCGCTTTGTTCTTTTTGCTTAGAATTGACTTGGCTATGCGGGCTCTCTTTTGGTTCCATATGAAGTTTAAGGTGGTTTTTTCCAGTTCTGTGAAGAAGGTCATTGGTAGCTTGATGGGGATAGCATTGAATCTGTAAATTACTTTGGGCAGTATGGCCATTTTCATGATATTGATTCTTCCTAACCATGAACATGGAATGTTTCTCCATCTGTTTGTGTCCTCTCTTATTTCGTTGAGCAGTGGCTTGTAGTTCTCCTTGAAGAGGTCCTTTACGTTCCTTGTTAGTTGCACTCCTAGGTATTTTATTCTCTTTGTGGCAATCGTGAATGGAAGTTTGTTCTTGATTTGGCTCTCTTTAAGTCTGTTATTGGTGTATAGGAATGCATGTGATTTTTGCACATTGATTTTGTATCCTGAGACTTTGCTGAACTTGCTTATCAGTTTCAGGAGATTTTGGGCTGAGACGATGGGGTCTTATAGATATACAGTCATGTCATATGCAAATACAGACAATTTGACTTCCTCCTTTCCTATTTGAATGCCCTTTATTTCTTTTTCTTGCCTGATTGCTCTGGCTAGAACTTCTAATACTATATTGAATAGCAGTGGTGAGAGAGGGCATCCTTGTCTAGTGCCACATTTCAGGGGAATGCTTCCAGTTTTTGCCCATTCAGTATGATATTGGCTGTTGGTTTGTCATAAATAGCTTTTATTATTTTGAGATACGTTCCATCACTACCTAGCTTATTGAGTGTTTTTAGCATAAAGGGCTGTTGAATTTTGTCAAAGGCCTTCTCTGCATCAATTGAGATAATCATGTGGTTTTTGTCTTTGGTTCTGTTTATGTGGTGAATTACGTTCATAGACTTGCGTATGTTGAGGCAGCCTTGCATCCCCAGGATGAAGCCTACTTGATCATGGTGGATAAGCTTTTTGATGTGCTGTTGCAATCGGCTTACCAGTATTTTATTGAAGATTTTTGCATCTATATTCATCATGGATATTGGCCTGAAGTTTTCTTTTCTTGTTGAGTCTCTGCCGGGTTTTGGTATCAGGATGATGTTGGTCTCATAAAATGATTTGGGAAGAATTCCCTCTTTTTGTATTGTTTGGAATAGTTTCAGAAGGAATGGTATCAGCTCCTCTTTGTATGTCTGGTACAATTCGGCTGTGAACCCATCGGGACCTGGGCTTTTTTTGGGTGGTAAGCTCTTAATTGCTGCCTCAACTTCAGACCTTGTTATGGGTCTCTTCAGGGTTTCAGCTTCTTCCTGGTTCAGGCTTGGGAGGAAGCAAGTGTCCAGGAATTTATCCATTTCTTCCAGGTTTGTTTATTTGTGTTCATAGAGTTGTTTGTAATAATCTCTGATGATGGTTTGAATTTCTGTGGAATCTGTGGTGATATCCCCTTTATCATTTTTTATTGCATCAATTTGTTTATTCTCTCTTTTCTTTTTTATTAATCTGGCTAGTGGTCTGTCTATTTTGTTGATCTTTTCAAAAAACCAGCTCCTGGATTTATTGATTTTTTTGAAGAGTTTTTTATGTCTCTATCTCCTTCAGTTCTGCTCTGATCTTAGCTATTTCTTGTCTTCTGCTAGACTTTGAGTTTTTTTTATCTTGCTCCTCTAGCTCTTTCAGTTTGATGATAGGGTGTCAATTTTTTATCTCTCCTTGCTTCTCATGTGGGCACTTATTGCTATATATTTTCCTCTAGAGACTGCTTTAAATGTGTCCCAGAGATTCTGGTATGTTGTGTCTTCATTCTCGTTGGTTTCGAAAAACATCTTTATTTCTGTCTTCATTTCATTGTTTACCCAGTCAACATTCAGAAGCAAATTGTTCAGTTTCCATGAAGCTGTGCGGTTCTGGGTTAGTTTTTGAATTCTGAGTTCTAACTTGATTGCCCTGTGGTCTGAGAGACTGTTTGTTATGATTTCCGTTCTTTTGCATTTGCTGAGGAGTGATTTACTCCCAATTATGTGGTCAGTTTTAGAGTAGGTGTGATGTGGTGCTGAGAAGAATGTATATTCTGTGGATTTGGGGTGGAGAGTTCTGTAAATGTCTATTAGGTTTGCTTGGTCCAGGTCTGAGTTCAAGTCCTGGATATCCTTGTTAATTTTCTGTCTGGTTGATCTGTCTAATATTGACAATGTGGTGTTAAAGTCTCCCACTATTATTGTGTGGGAGTCTAAGTCTCTTTGTAAGTCATTAAGAACTTGCCTTATGTATCTGGGTGCTCCTGTATTGGGTGCGTATATATTTAGGAACATTAGCTCTTCTTGTTGCATTGATCCTTTTTTATGTAATGTCCCTCTTTGTCTCTTATGATCTTTGTTGCTTTAAAGTCTAATTTATCAGAGATGAGAATTGCAACTCCTGCTTTTTTTTGCTCTCCATTTGCTTGGTAAATTTTCCTCCATCCCTTTATTTTGAGCCTTTGTGTATCCTTGCATGTGAGATGGGTTTCCTGGATACAGCACACCGATGGGTTTTAGCTTTTTATCCAATTTGCCAGTCTGTGTCTTTTGATTGGGGTATTTAGTCCATTTACATTTAGGGTTAATATTGTTATGTGCGAATCTGATACTGCCATTTTGGTCCTAGCTGGGTGTTTTGCTGTTTAGTTTAGCTGATAATTGTTGTTCCTTTCTATGTGTAGAGCCTCTTTCAGGAGCTCTTGTAGAGCTGGCCTGGTGATGATGAAATCTCTGAGTACTTGCATGTTCCCAAAGGATTTTATTTTTCCTTCACTTATGAAGCTTAGTTTGGCTGGATAGGAGATTCTGGGTTGAAAGTTCTTTTCTTTAAGCATGTTGAATATTGGCCCCCACTCTCTTCTGGCTTGTAGGGTTTCTGCTGTGAGATCTGCTGTGAGTCTGATGGGCTTCCCTTTGTGGGTAACCCGACCTTTCTCTCTGGCTGCCCTTAGTATTTTCTCCTTCATTTCAACCCTGGTGAATCTGACGATTATGTGCCTTGCGGTTGCTCTCTTGAGGAATATCTTTGTGGTGTTGTCTGTATTTCCTGGACTTGAATGTTTGCCTGCCTTGCTAGTTTGGGGAAGTTTTCCGGGATAATATCCTGAAGAGTGTTTTCCAGCTTGGATTCATTCTCTTTGTCACATTCAGGTACGCCTATTAAACGTAGATTTGGTCTTTTCATATAGTCCCACATTTCTTGGAGATTTTGTTCATTCCTTTTACCCTTTTTTCTCCAGTCTTGCCTTCCTGTTTTATTTCATCAAGTTGATCTTCTACCTGTGATATCCTTTCTTCTGCTTGGTCAATTTGGCTGTTGATACTTGTGCATGCTTCGCGAAGTTCTCGTGTTGCGTTTTTCAGCTCCATCAATTCACTTATATTCCTTTCTGTTTTGTCCATTCTCGTTAGCATTTCGTCAAATCTTTTTTCAACGTTCTTAGTTTCTTTGCATTTGGTTAGAACATGTTCTTTAAGTTCACAGAAGTTTCTTACTACCCACCTTCTGAAGTCTGATTCTGTCATTTCATCACACTCGTTCTCCCTCCAACCGTGTTCCCTTACTGGTGAGGAGTTGTGATCCCTTGTAGGAGGAGAGTTGTTCTGTTTTCGGGTGTTTTCATCCTTTTTGTGCTGGTTTCTTCCCATCTTGAAGGATTTATCCACCTGTCGACTTTGTAGTTGCTGGCTTTCAGATTTGGTCTCAAATCTTTCATATTGACGTTCTGTTTATTGATGGTGAGGTTATTTCTGTTTCTTGGTTTTCCTTCTGACAGTCTGGCCCCTCTGCTGTAGGTATGCTGAGGTTCAGTCCAGGCCCTGCTTGCCTGGGGTTCACCTGCAGCAGCTGTTGAACAGCAAGGGTTGTTCCCAGTTTTCTTCTTCTGCTATATTTGTCCCAGAAGGATACCCGCCTAGTGTCAATCTGATCTCTCCTTTATGAGGTGGCTCTTTGGATATATAGGGGTCAGGGAGCTGCTTCAGGAGATGGTCTCTTCTTTATAGGAGCTCAAATGGTGAGCTGTGAGCTCTGTTGTTCATTCAGAGCTGCTGGGTGGGTACGTTTATGTCTGCTGCTGCAGAACTCATAAACTGCTTTTTGTTCCCAGGTGCTCTGTCCCAGGGATTTAGGGCTTTATTTATGAGTTTTTGATATGCTGCTGCCGTCTTTTTTTTTTTTCCTTCAGAGCTGCCCTGCCCAGCAAGGAGGCAGCCTAGTCACTGTCGGCCTGTAGAGGTTTTGCTGAGCTGGTGTGGGCTCTGCCCAGCTGCCGAGTGAACTTCCCTGCAGTCTTGTTTATGTGGGTGTAGATAGAACTGCTTTGGCTATGGTGGCCCGCCTCTGTTGAGGCGAAGTCTCTCTGCTGTGGTCGGTTGCCTCGGCAATGGCAGGCTGCCTCTGCAATGGCAGGTTGCCTTGGCAATGGCGGGCTGCCTCAGCAATGGCAGGTTGCCTTGGCAACGGCGGGCTGCCTCAGCATTGGCCGACTACCTCCATTGTGGCGGGCTGCCTCAGTAATGGCGGATGCCCCTCCCCCACAGGGCTGGACCATCCCAGGTTCAGCTGCGCTTGCTGCAAAACTCTCAATCCAGAGTTTCTGGTTGGTGTTCTTTTGTGGGGGTGGACCAGCCGAGCTTGATCGCCTAGCTCCCTACCTCAGAGCCTTTTTTAAGTTGGTGTTCCTGTCGCCAGTTGAAGAGGTGCCAGGGTCTGTTTGTTTTCCCCTGTGGCCACTCAATGCGCTGGCTTAAACAGTGGCACTGAGGTTTGTGGCGCCTTTTTTTTTTTTTTTGCCCTGGAATCTACTGTCCTGGTTCCCTGCTCAGTCCCCTTTTTAAACAGACGAATGGGCAACTTCCCGTGGCTCCAGTTGCCAACCAAAAGGGCATCCAGACCGGTGTATTTTGTACGGAGAACCGCTGCTCCGGGGCGCTGAGAAAGCAGCCGCGCGGGGCAAAGCAGCGACGCCGGCCAGCACAGCCACGCTGGCCAAAACAACCGTGCTGGTGACCTGTAGAGCTCCTCCACCTGGGAATTTCCTAGTCCTTGTCAATAAAAATGAGGCGTCCACTCACGCTCTGCACTTTCACTGGGAGCTGCAATCCTGAGCTGTTCCTAAACGGCCATCTTGGATCTCCATCTATGGGATGGTCTTAATGGTCACATAACCCAGGATTAGAATAGGTAAATTTCACAGTGGACTTTTCTGTGGTTAGAAATGTGAAACACACATGGAGAGGTTACAAGCTTTTGCTGCTGTGATTGGGTTATTTCCCAGCTCCTGTTTAAAAGCAGAGAACAGGCTGGGTGTGGTGGCTTGTGCCTATAATCCTAGCACTTTGGTAGGCTGAGGTGGGTTAATTACTTGAGGTCAGGTGTTTTAGACCATCCTGGCTATCATGGTGAAACATTGTCTCTACTGAAAACACGAAAATTAACTGCATGTGGTGGTGGGTGTCAGTAATCTCAGCCAGTTAGGAGACTGTGGCAGGAGAATCACTTGATCCTGGGAAATGGAGGTTGCAGTGAGCCTAGGTCATGCCACTGCAGTCCAGCCTGAGCAACAGAGTGAGATGAGGAGGAGGGGTCTACAGCTCCATCTGCTGTAACTCACCTTCTTCATAAGCCAGCCTCCTGTCCACACCACCCAATGCAACCCAAGGGATTTCCTCAGTAGAATCCATGTGGTGACACTTGCCCTATGTCTCCTAGATCAACAAGAGTACCCTGCAGCAGCATTTCCCTATATAGAACTCTTTCCGGGATCCCTCTCGCTTACCACAGTAAGTTCTTCCTTTGTCTGAAAGGGGGAATTTTATTTTCCTATGTTTCTTTTTATTTTACTTAAAGATAGATATGAGATCATGTACATTATAGATGACTTAGTGAATTTCTAGGTAGGAAAATGTAAAATGAGAATTAATATGAACTGTGTCAGCAAGCATTTTCCTCAGGAGAAAATCTTTCTTGAAAATTATGAATTTACAACCAAAATAAACTTTAATATCCTGCCCCAAAAGCTGGTGCCTTTCTACAAGTGTTCTCTAGGCTTTATGTTTGGGGCTGTAGCCTCCACCACAATTTTCCATCTGGTTTTCTAATAGTGCCTGTTAGGAACAGTTAGGAAAAAGACCTGTATATACAGGACACAGCATGATCTTACCCTCAGTGTTTTTCTTTCTCTTAATGCAGGAAGAGTCATCCTCACTTGCACAGTGGAGCAGTACGTATTCTGGGATCACCATTTTGCTTAGGAAAAATCTTAGTGTTGAGAAAGTTGACACTTTCTTGCCTGCTTTTTCTGGAGAGGCACTGTCATTGGAGCTTCCTTTTGGAAAACAAGGTTTGGGCAGAAATTAAGAGTGTACTGATGAGTGGTTGCTCCCTTCCATAGATCCTGTTAGCTGTAGTGTCATTTTTACGAAATAGAATGGGATGCCTCAAGGTGGGGGTTAATAAGGTGAGAGTCTCTGTATAGTGATTGTGAATGTCTTTGGGAGTGTGTGTACATTTCTCCAGAAAGCATGTTTCCATGTGCACAGCTCAACAAAAAGGTGAATGTTGTAAACAAAAATTTTATCACCACTGCACACCTTATGTAAATCAGCCCAGTTATCCTCCACCACATCTGTAGCTCAAGGTAAGTTTAGTATCTCCAGTAATCAGATGGAGATAGTGCAGAGATGAGATTGCCAAGCTCTTTATCTCTTCAGTGGAAGAGGCAGAGGTGAACTCAGGAGTGGGTGGAAGGTTGATGCCATGGGCTACTAATCCGAAGTAATCACATAGTTTTGGTACAATTTGTCATTATGTGAGAGAGTTTTGGCACCTAGGTGTGCATATGTAAGGTTGATAGCTTTTAGAAATCCCAAACACTGTCTCTCTTATAGGATTGTCCCAAACATCACATAACTCAGTGTAGGAATAGGTACATTTTACAGTGGACTTTGGTGTGGTCAGAAGTGGGAAACAGACATTGAGAGGTCAGGATTTTGGCTGCAGTGCTGGATTATTTTCTCAGCTCCTGGTCAAAAGCAGAAAATGGTCAGACATATTATTTTATATTTAATGAGATAATCACCACAAGCCTTACATATGGTGCAGTTCAGCACACACATCCAAGACACAGCACCAAGTAACTGAAGGAAAGTCCAGGCACAGAGGCTCATGCCTGTAATCCTAGCACTTTGGGAGGCTGAGGCGGGTGGATCACGAGGTCAGGAGTTCAAGACCAGCCTGGCCAATATGGTGAAACCCAGCCTCTAAAAATACAAACAGTAGCCATGTGTGGTGGCATGTGCCTGTAGTCCCAATGATTCAGGGAGGCAGAAGTTGCAGGGAGGCGGAGGTTGCAGGGAGCCAAGATCACAACAGTGGACTCCAGCCAAGGTGACAAAGCAAGATTCCATCTCAAAAAAGAATTGAAGGGAAAACTTGGGTGTTATCCTGGTACTCATCTGTGCTGGAATCTTCTGCACAGCTGGGTTGGAGAGGGTCAGAACCCCCACCTGCTGCCCCCCATGATGCGCTGTCCCAGTGCTGGAGTCAGTGCCAGCAAGAGCATGGTAGGATAATTGAGTATTTTCAAGTCTTGATCTAGTCTTCTTTAAAACAAAAGGTTAGTGAATACATAGAATATTTTGGCTGGAATTAAGTCTCCTCTTTGAATAAAGGTTGCTTTTTATCTAGTACAAAATGATCTAAGAGGGACACAGCAGTAACACATGTGGATCCTGTGGAGGAAATGACCTCGAGGGGATCACGAAGGGAGGGCAAGTTAGCTCAGGTCAGTTTAGGAAGGAGGAGCCCTGAAATGCTGCAGGGAAGCACGGCCTGCCCTGTGTGGTGCACCCTACTTGAGATGGGCTATCTCACATTGAGGAGCTTGCTTTAGCTAGAGGACCAAGACCTCATTGTTCTATGGCTCTTCTCATGAACCCATTTGCCTGCCTTTACCACCAAGCAGGATGGGCCAGCAGCAGCTCAGCCTGTGCTGTTAACCCAGCTTCCCCACAGAGGCCAGCACCCTCTTCACAACACCCAAGGCCACCAGAGTGGCTCCTTCAGTGGAACCAATGTGTTGATTGTTACTCTATTTTCTAGATGCAGAATTTGTTCCAGCACTAACCCTTCCTGGGATAAATTCGTCAGAGCAAGTTGTAGCTGTTCACAAGGTAAAGTCTTCTTTCTTTGAAAAGGGTGTTTTGTTGTTCATCTTAATTAGAATATGGAAACCTTATACTGTACATTATAGATGACCCTTTCTTGGTGGGATAATGCAAAGTGAGTTTTTTTCGAACTAAGTACTGATTCAAGATGGCATCCATAAATTGACAGCTCTTTACAAACTGTGTGGGAGGAAGCATTTTTCAGGAAAAATACTTTTTTTAAAAAAAAGTGAATTTGCATGAAAATAAAGTGGAAACATCATGACATCATGGACAAAAACATTGTGCCTTTCCACAAACATCTTTTAGGCATTGGGGCTATTGCCTGTACCAGTATTTCCCACCTGGTTTTGTAATGTCCCCAAGTGAAGACAAAACCTGTGCACACAAGACACAGCATGCCTGACCCTCATAGTGTTTTGTTTTTGCTTTTTTCCTAAATGCAGGGACACTCAACTTTGCTGGATGACAGTATGTATTCTGGGATCACCCCTTTGCTAAGGAAAAATCTTAAGATCTTAGTGTTGACAAAGGTAGTACTTTCTAGTCTACATTTGCTGGAAAACAAATCTGGTTGGAACTTCCTGCTAGAAATGAGGTTTGAGCAGTTTGGTGTAAAAAAGATGGAGAGTCCATTAAAGAACTTGAGATGATCTCCTCTAGTTTCTGGAAGCAGCAGTATCATTTAGATAGAATAGGATGGTGTTCATCAGGGTCAGGTGGTATAAGGGAGAGAGTTTCCATGGAGTGATTGTGGATGTCTTTGAGAGTGTGTGTGCTTTCCCCCAGAAAACATGTGCAACGCATAACACAAAGATTAACGTTCTAAAAACAAATTTCATCACCACTGCACTTTTCATAAATAAGTCCCTTCATCCTCTACCACAGCTGAATGTGAAGGTTAGTTGTATATTCCTATCCTCAGAGATGATGCAGTGGTGAGCATTTTATGTTCTTGTCTCCTTAATGGAGCAGACTATTGTGAACTCAGGAGTGGAGGAAAAGATGGTGCTATGTTCTACTGCACTGGAATCATCATAATGCCCTGGTGTGATTTGTTACTATGCCAGGGAGACCTAGCATCTCTGGGTGCACATGAAAGCGTGAAAGTGTATAGAAATCCCAAACACTGTCTATTGTTGTTAGATAGTCTTAATGGTTGCATAACCCAGTGTTGGAGTAGGTATATTGTACAGTCAGCTGTCGTGCGCCCTAGCGTAATTCCTCACTATGCCAAGTTGTTCCAGCACTTCTGTGTGCATGTGGAAGAATGAAAACCTATTCAGATACCAGAAACTATCATTATTGGATGGTCTGAAAGGTCAGCTTGCCCAGGGTTTGAGTAGGTACATTGTACAGTGGGCTTTAGTGTGTTTGTTAATGTAAAACATACAGAGTTCACAGGCTTTTGGTCTACAGTGGTGGAGTCATTCCTCAGCTCCTGTTGAAAATCCGAGAACAATTAGTGACATATTCTATCGTATTTAAAGAGATAATGACCGCAAGCCTTAGAAATTCAGTAGAACCCAATCCCAAGACATAGTATCTTTTAAAACCTTAAGGATCAAGTTGGGTGTTAGCCTGGCCCCATTTTCCCAGCTGGAATCACATGCAGAGTTGGGTTGGAGAGGGTCATTGCCCCTTCTCTGCGCCACTCACATGACGGGCTGTCTCAGTGCTGGAGTCATTGTGAACATGTGCAGCAGTAACCTCCATGGTGCACACACATTGTGTTGAAAAGGAAAAGTGGAAGAACAAATATCACATGCTAAGTAGGGGTCATCTTTAAATGATAGGATAATTGAGTGTTTTCAAATCTTGTTTTAATTGCCTAATAACAAACAATTGGTTAATAAAATCTTTTGGCTAGAATTAAATCTCTTTCAAGAAAGGTTGCTTCTTAGTACAAAATCTTATAGAGGAGATGATATACAGAGCAGCAGCATGTACAGATTCTAAGGAGGAAATGACTTTGGCAGTAATCAATAAGAGGACAAGTGAGCTCAGGTGAGATTAGGAAAGAGGAGCCCTAAGAGGGGGCCAGGGACACACAGCCTGCACTGTGTGGTGTGCTGTTTAAGATTGACTAGTTCATATTTTCGAGGTGGCCTGGAGCTAGAAACCAAAGGCCCTGATCCCTTTCTCCCCTATTCCTCTCCTGTGCATGTTACTCTTCTCCCACACCCACCTCTAGATACTGCTTTAAATCTGTCCCAGAGATTCTGGTGTATTGTGTCTTTGTTCTCACTAGTTTCAAAGAACATCTTTATTTTTGCCTTCATTTCATTATTTATCCAGCAGTCATTCAGGAGCAGGTTGTTCTGTTTCCATGATGTGTGGTTTTGAGTGAGTTTCTTAGTCCTCTCTTCTAATTTGATTGCACCGTGGTCTGAGAGACTGTTATGATTTCCATTCTTTTGCATTGGCTGAGGAGTGATTTACTTCCAAATATGTGGTGAATTTTAGAGTAGGTGTGATGTGCTGCTGAGAAGAATGTATATTCTGTGGATTTGGGGTGGATAGTTCTGTAGATGTCTATTAGGTCCATTTGGTCCAGATCTGAGTTCAAGTCCTGGATATCCTTGTTAATTTTCTGTCTCATTGATCTGTCTAATATTGACAGTGGAGTGTTTAAGTCTCCCATTATTGTTGTATGGGAGTCTAAGCTTCTTTGTAGGTCATTAAGAACTTGCTTTATGTGCCTGGGTGCTCCTGTGTTGGGTGTATATATATTTAGGATGATTAGCTCTTCTTGCTGCATTGATTCATTTACCATTATGTAATGTCCTTCTTTGTCTCTTAAAGTCTGTTTTATCAGAGACTATGTTTGCAACCCCTGTTTTTTTTTTCTTCTTAAATTTTGCTCTCCATTTGCTTGGTAAGCCTTCCTCTATCCCTCCATTTTGATGCTGTGTGTGTTTTTGTATGTGAGATGGGTCTCCTGAATATAGCACACCAATGGGTCTTGACTCTTTATCCAATTTGCCAGCCTGTGTCTTTTGATTGGGGCATTTAGCCCATTTACATTTAAGGTTAACATTGTTACATGTAAATTTGATCCCGTCATTTTGATGCCAGGTGGTTTTTGTTGATCATTAGTTGATGCATTTTTTTCATTGTGTTGATGGTCTTTACAATTTGGTATGTTTTTGCAGTCACTGGCACTGGTTGTTTCTTTCCGTGTTTAGTGCTTCCTTCAGAAGCTCTTGTAAGGCAGGCCTGGTGGTCATGAAATATCTCAGCAATTGCATAATGTGGTTGAATATATTTGTGATTTGTGCCTTTTTCTTGATTACATGCATCAGTTCTACATCACCACGTGGGCACAGCCAGGATGTTCATGTTTTGACTTAGGGATAACGAGTTGCACTTTGACTTCATAGCTGGATTTAGCACTGTCTGGCAGTCTTCCTATGACCCTGGACAGAGGTGCTACATTCTTTTTTCTTGTCTTCTCTGTTTTCCTGTATGTTGATGGCAATGGCACCACCAGAAAGTAATGAGAGGCAGAGAACAGGAGTGAGTTCCTGAAATATCTGACTTGGCCCAGAGAGGATATGATCAGCAGGGATGGACTTCACGGTCAGGCCAGACACAGAGTAGTTCCCAGGCCTGGTCTCCCTGTGGCTGGGACAGAGCAGCTCTTACTTTTCACCTGCTTCTGGGAGTCACCTGACAGATGGTCCCTGTGTAGTTGCTGTTAGCCAAGTGTGGTTTGGCCCAGAATCCTGTGTGACTGGAGGGAGTGTCAGCTTTCAGGCAGGGCACCTGCCCACACTAGTTGCAGGAGAGGTGAGAAGGGACCCTGTTTCACTGCAATGTGAGCTCAGCAAAGGGAGTGGTGCTGCTCCAGAGTCCAGATGGTCCTTGCAGCTCTCCTGTGTGACCTATAAGATATCAATTTGCCTGTTTCTTTGAGATAGTCTTGGAATTATTAGTCCCAAACTTTGTTTTGTTTTACTCATGTGTGGTTGAATCCTGGCCATGACTAGTCACTGAGAGGGCAGGGACTATATCCTCATCATGCCTTCTGATCCCAGAGCTCAGCCCTGGGCAGCCCATCTTGGCCTCCAGTGATGTTCCAATGCTTACACCTCCTTTGCTGAGATCCAGCACAAGTATAAAAAGGTGTTCTGTTCATCTTCTGCAGTCTGTTGTTTCTCATGGTAATCAAGAAACCTGAGTCAGTTCTGATCCAAGATTACAGGTTACAGGAGAACAGGGTTGTCTCTAAAGTTAATGAAGTATCCCCCTCATCTCTATTCTGGCTGCTTTGATTCAGTTTTTCTCCTTGCAGAAAATGCTTTTTTTTCTGTTTATGAGTTCTCCTTTGGTGGACCAGGCTTTTTAATTTTTGTTGTGGCCTTCCTGCACTACACAGGGGTCCTGGAGCTTGTTCATGTGCCCTTGAAGTACCCATCCATGAATGATCAGATCAGAGTAGCAACCACTCTGCCAGGAATCACCAGGGGGGAGAGTCACGTCTCTCTCATCTTTGGGTTTAGACCTGTGCATTCCAGTGCGGTCCTCAGTGGCATTTGTGCCCATTCATATTTAAATAAATGAAAAATACTTGTAACCTCCTCACAAGAGCCATGCTACAATGCCCAGTTGCCAAATGTCTAGTCTTAAGAGAGCATTGCCATTCTCCCAGAATCATTTGGGAAGCAGCTGCTGTGAGTCTGACCCAGGTTCTGATCATTGCACTCACCTAACTGAGTGCATGTGCATCAAGGCTGGAATCTCAGGGTTCTCAGATTGGAAGTAAGAGATGCTATGAGCCAGTGTCAGTGAACAGTTGAAAGAGATTATTTCATGCCCTGTGTCTTGTCCAAAGGCTCACAACTGTGAGCAGTGCCTTCATAAAGGCCCCCAAGTTCGCAGAGCCCAGGGACAATCACAGTGGACAGAGCAGCAATGCTGATGTTTGTGTCTGTACATGGGCTCATGAATCTATTCAGGAGGAAATAGACTGATCAGGGTTCAACACTCCAGGGTTGAACAGTGGGAGAGGGTTCTTGGGTACAGTTGGGTTACACTTGTTTTGGAGCCTAGGATGGGATCTCTGAAATCGATAAGCATAAAAGGAAAATAGATGTAGAATTCTGACTTAGTTTGTTTTGTATCTTAATGAGAAAGTCATAAGAGTTTTGTTCTCATTGAGCTTTGTGAATAGAGAACAGAAGATTAGTATGCAGGTGTAAAGTTGAGTGTGGGGTGGGACACAGCCCCTCACAGGAGCTATGTGATTCTGAAGACAAAGTCCTTCATACATGTGCCAGGTGAAAGGAGTCCACTCTCTTTCTCTACATTCTCGGGACCTGCAACAACAACTTCCTGTACTGTCCTCACCATTTGCTCCTGCTCTAAGGGTGCTTCCTGGATTGGATGGCAAGGAGAATCTTTCCTCTGGGATTCCTGCATGTGCCCCAGGAGCACATTTTTGGCCTCCACTCCTCTCCCAGTCTTATCCAATCCCAAATCCTTGGGCTTTGAATGAAAACTGAATTGGTTTTCACTTGAGAGGCCAAAGGCCAGCTTTTGCTCAAGGCCCTCTGTGGCCAGGAATCCTAGGGGATATGTGTGGAGGGGTTGCTGTGTTTCTGTTGACAGTGGTTCTCACTCCCTGTAGCCTGGTCCCTGTACTAAACTGGGCCCAGGACAGAACTGCTGGACAGCTAGCACAGGGGTTACTTGTCTTGTCACATTCTCCTCTCTGGCCCAACAGTCTTGACCTGCTCCCCACACTCCAGTCAGGCCCAGCTTGTTCTCTGTGTCAGGCCTGCCTGGTGCCTTCCCTACTGGTCTTTGCATAGCTCAGCCAAACCCTGAGAGGGCCTCTCATTTATGTGCTGACAACTGCTGGCCTCGCCTGCAGATTAAGGCAACTGGGCAAGAGGCTTTACCTCAAATTCTGTTCCATTGTTCCCAAGTGTTCAGAAGATACTGGGATTCTTTTTAGGGCTGAATATTTTCCAAGTCTCTAAGGCCATTCCAGACATAGAACAGCCACTCTAACTGTGACATCAGACATCATTACCTTCCACAGGCCCCAACACAAACCCAGGCCTATGGCAGGTGCTGCTGACCTACGGTGTGATCCATAGGTTAATTGGAGGGCCTGACAATGCAACCTTGACCTTCATTCTGATGTCTTCTATTGGAGAGCAGTAGGACTGGTGGAGTTTGACAGGGAGAAAGGAAATGGGATTCATGAGGAGAACAGAAACAGGCCCTACAGGAGAAGGAAGGAGGGAATTCCACGTCATACACAACATTGTGAAGAGGGTGGCTGCCTCCTGGAGGAACAGAATGACATGGTTTCCCCTCCTTTTCCTCAGTTATGGAATGTGAGGGCTGGGAAAGTATGTGGGAAGTCAGGGGTCCCTCCTTCATAGCACAGAGGAAATACAGGCTGTGGAGAAGTCTCTAGAAATGAGCATGTCAGAGCCTTTGGGGTTGGCTCCACAGCTCCAAAACAGTGGGGTCCGAGTGGTTCTCTCAACTCTAAGTCTCCCCTTTCCTTCTTATGGCTACCCCATCACTGCTCCTTCTCTGGACACTCTGATACTTGCCTCACAGTACTGGAAGACTCCATTGCAGGCCGCCATCAGGAGGTAATTTATCTCTTTTTATATCCTCTTCTTCTCTTATCTTCTTTCTGACTCATGAGCTCCTTTTTTTTAGCTGTGTTTTTTTTCCTCTTTCCCTGTCATGTGATTGTTCTCCTGAAGGCCCTGGTCTCATCCCACAGTTGAGGTCCTTGGCTCTTCAGTGTTGATGAAATCCCTCTCCAGCCCCCCTGCCTACTGCCTTGGCATTGCTCTGGTTACTGACCCTCAGGTTGCAGCTTTGAATTTTGCTGAACAACCCTACAGGGTCCAGGGAGGGAGCCAGGCTGGGGGCCAGAAGACCTGGACCCCACCCTGCTGGAAGACCCCCCAGTGACATCTCAGTCTGCTCTGGACACTCCCTTCACAGTGTCCTGCACTGGTATCTCTGGACATGCACTATTCTCTTTCTCCCAGGTGAAAGAAAGCTCTAAACCCGCAAAAAACGCAAAAAAGAAGCTGAAGGTGAAGAAGAAAAGGTGACAGTGCAGTGGGCAGAATGATGAGGGGGAAGGAGACAAGTGCCTGTGTTCTTCATGGCTACACTCACTTTCTTGTTGTCCCATCAGGAAAACCAGGAAGAACACCAGACGGTGTGCCCAGAACATTTTGGACATTTGTAAAATAAGTTAGAAAGCTCTGAAGGCAAGTAAAGGATGCCCTGAGAACATCCTCCAGAAACAGACACCCACTCCATAGCATCAGCCTGCTGGGCTGAGCCCTTCACAGGCTGCTTAGTTGGGAGATGCTGAGGTGCTGGTTGGGCCACCATGTGTGGGATTCTGAGGGCTGTGCACTGTGTTATTTGTCTGCAGTGACACTTAAACTCACCAACATCACATTTGGGGGGACCCAGCTCTGTCCTCCCAGCCCCTTGAAGCCAACAGGGAGCATCCCTAGTTCATTCTGAGGAGACAGTAGGATTGATCATGAATCCCCCTGGTTCAGGCCTCCTGGGAAAGGTGTGAGAGGGGTGGAGGCACTCCCAGGTTCCTTGTCACACGAGCAAGCAGCCCACCCAGCCCAGTATAGCAGGCCAGCAGGCACTCAGTAGGTCCTGGCATGAAGCAGTGAACATTGTAAAATCCAAGAGGCACTGAGATATGCCCAGTCCCAGGGGTCCTTCAGCTTCTGTGGAGCCCTAGGGGCCTGGGGTGGCCTCATTGCTTTCTTTTTAAAGATGAGGTTGGAGGCTTCTACATGTAGAGTATGGGTTTGGGCATTGACAATTCTGTATCTGTGTCAGATGCCAGCAAAGCAAAGCCCTAAAGACATTTCAGGGCCATGCTCACTTGGGAGGGGTTGAGGGAAGGATTCAGGGAGCCTCTGTTTTTAAAATATATTTTCCAATCTTGAAATAAGGTACACATATGAATGTGTGTGTGTGTGTGTGTGTGTGTGTGTGTGTGTGTGTGTGTGTGTATACACTGTTTTTTACTCCTTCAAATGGATGTCTTCTGTAATCCTTTTATGCTAGAATATACTAAAGTGAGAAATTTATGTCTTAGCAAAGCATAATGATTTTAAAAATTACAATGCAGGCTGGGTGTGGTGGCTCACGTCTATAATCCCAGCACTTCGGGAGGCTGAGGCAAGCAAATCACAGAGTCAGGAGATCAAGACCAGCCTGCCCAACATGGTGAACCTTGGAGGTGGAGATGACAGTGAGCCAAGATTATGCCACTGTACTCCAGCTTGGTCAGAGCAAGACTGTCTCAAAAAAAAAAAAAAATTACAATGCAAAGACAGGTCTGATGGGGATGTTAGAAAGACCAGGCCTTATTAGGTAATAACAATGATGTGATCCAGGAAGCTATGCATATTTTATGTGCAGCTCTTCTGCCTGATGGCACAGAGGATCTGGGTGACAAGGCAGGGTGACCACTCCACCCTGTATCATGAGACCTCCTCCCCCTCCTAGGGTTCAGGGGCATGAGACTTTGTATGTTGATCCTGGAGTCCTTGAAATTCCCCCGTTTCTCTGTGTCTGTTTTACTTTTTGGGGAACCAGTCTCCTGAAGATGCCCATGTGAGTGCCCAAGTTCAGTCCTTCCTCTATGACACAGATGCTCTCTTGGACAGATAATCCCTCATAAGAGAGCAGCACACAGGCCTCAGTGCCTTGGCATCTGAGTAGATCTGACTGTGGGGAGCTCAGGGGCCCACGGCCACCTTGCAGGGCCTGAGAAGCTCTCTGAGTCCTGCACAGCCATCCTAGGGAGCCCTTTCTCCCTCCACCTCTGTGCCTCCCCAGTGATTCCTGCACCTCCGTGTTGCAGATTCCTCAAACACCAGGAAGAGCCCTGATGGGATGTCAACCTGGCTCAGACTTGATGTGGATTCTGATCATTTGAAATCTGTGTTACTCTGAAAACTTTTATAATCTTTGTTTAATTTGTTTTTAAATATTTTCCTGATCTTAACCTCTTTTTTTAGAGGGCATAAAGTGTTGTTTCTGTTTTACATGTTTTGATGAAGTTGTTTTTCAGTTGTTTTCAGCCTTTCTGAAGTTTTGTTCATCCAGTTTTTAGTTTTTGTAATTTTGATGGATATTTTTGTGTGTGCTTTATTTCATTTTCTTTTTCTTTTTTCTTTTTTTTTTTTTTTTTTTGAGGCGGAGTTTCGCTCTTGTTACCCAGGCTGGAGTGCAATGGCGTGATCTCGGCTCAC
This sequence comes from Sapajus apella, assembly GCF_009761245.1. Classification (NCBI taxonomy): domain Eukaryota; kingdom Metazoa; phylum Chordata; class Mammalia; order Primates; family Cebidae; genus Sapajus; species Sapajus apella. The sequence goes on from NW_022437242.1 coordinate 41,582, forward strand.
CGCAACCTCCGCCTCCTGGGTTCAGGCAATTCTCCTGCCTCAGCCTCCTGAGTAGCTGGGATTACAGGCATGCGCCACCATGCCCAGCTAATTTATTTTGTATTTTTAGTAGAGACGGGGTTTCACCATGTTGACCAGGATGGTCTCGATCTCTTGGCCTCGTGATCCACCCGCCTTGGCCTCCCAAAGTGCTGGGATTACAGGCTTGAGCCACCGCACCTGGCCCCCTATTTCATTTTCTTAATGGCTTTTACCTCATTTTAAAAACAAATTCATGTTACGGTAAGTTACATGAAGATGGAGTATGTTTATGTTTTGTAGTGGTTTATATTCTGTATGTATTTGACATATATAAGAGTTAATGGCCTGGTGCAGTGGTAACTGCCTGTAATCTCAGCAGTTTGGAAGACCAAGGCAGGAGAACTTCTTGATTCCAGGAGTTTAAGACCAGCCTGGGAAACATACTGAGATCTCATACCTACAAAAAAAATTGTTTTTAATTAGCTGTGTGTGGTGGCATCCATCTGTATTCCCAGCTACTTGGGAGGCTGAGGGATGAGGATTACTTGAGCCCAGGAGGTTGAGGCTACAGTAAGCCATGACTGCAGCACCACTGCATTCCAGCCTGGCTGACAGAGCAAGATCCTCTTTTTAAAAAAAAGTGTTAGAAAGCAAGGACATTAACCCAGTCTCGGAGGCCAAAATCGCCTTCAAATCCTCCTCCTGAAAAGCAGCTCTTTGCTGGCTGATGTATTCATCACAGGAATGAAGGAAAGTCTAATGGGATAATTGATACTTCCCAGATGAAACTAAATGATATGAATGTCTAATTTTGAGGAGGGATAAGGGGAAAAGAGACGAATGCATAGTCTAACTGGAAAAATGCCTGGAGATGACTATAACAGAACTTATTGTAAAAACACTTGCCTGGGAAGTGCTGCTAAAAAAATAATAAATAAATAAAAATAAAAACATCAAGCAGCAACAAAAAAAGTGTTTATTGATATCAGTTATAAATCTAGCTGTTCATTGCAGAACTAAACCAGTTTATAGCAGAAATAAGCACTTGGAGGGAAATATTACATTTTCACTACAGGCCTTGAAGTCTTAGTTACCAGCTGTGGTCCTTTCAGGGTTCTGTGATTCATACTTCCAGAGAAATCACTTGCTCCAGTGTAACGAGTGAAGAGTTCTTTAGGTGATGGCTGCTGAACCCAGTTTTGCTGTTCTCTTCACTTTCTTGTAAGCCTTAGGTTGATCGAGTTCAGTTGTGTATTAGTGTACTAACTGTGTTTAGAGCTTCTCCAAGCATGTGCAGGCAATTTGAGAGGAGCTTCATATGTGCAAGGAATTTGAGAGAAGCCTTTTAAGGATGTTTTATTGGGCAGGTTAGGTGAGGAAGATAACATGGGGGCAAGAAGAAAAGTTATTAATTAATGTAAAACCACCAGCCCTTCATCACCTAGCTTATGATTTACAGACACTGAGCACATTGCAGGTTGAGAATGTACTTGGTCCTTTTTGTAGCCTTGTGCTGTGCTCTTTGGAGCTGTGTGTGTGCCTTTTTCTCACGATTTTGTTTCTTGTAGATTGTTCTTGATGCTGGAAAACATTTGGAAGACAAGACTCTAAACAGTGACCTATGCCACACTACTTTATTAGAAAATGATAACCTTACATTACTGACAAGCTTGGAAGATTCTTCTGTTCTGTGGTGACCTGTGTTTCCCTGGTCTTTACTTTGCTACTCTTCTTTATTCTCCTTTTTTGTTGCAGTAGTTAAAATGCCAACTTCTGGGACTTTTTTGTCCTCCTCTTTTCTTCCTACCTGCCAGCATTCAAATGGCCCTCTCTCTTAAGGGAAATTCAAGAATTTATTTCTGTATATTAATCCTGATATGATTTCACTCATCCCTCAGTTTAACATTTAGAGTACAAAGTCATCACATAGAGGTGCCACTCAGTATACAGCACTGTGTTTAGGAATTGGGGGAGCCGTGAGATATCTAGGCTCTGCTCTCTGAGACCTCAGCCAGGTGCAAAGAAGAGATGCAAAACCGCATTTCAGATTGTGTTAATGTATACCAAGCAGTACCAGAATGTGCCTGGGAATCATGGGAGACAGAAATTTAACTCTGAGGAAGATATGGCTGAAGCTTTATGAAATGAGATGGGGTCTGTGTAGGTGTTAGATGTGGGAGAAGGAAAACATGTCAGGAAGCAGAAACAGTATCAGCAAAGGTGCTGCTATGAGGCAGGTGGGCAGTGTTTGGGGAACAGCCAGGGATTTTGTGTTAACAGGTTTACTGCACCTGTGGGAGACTGTGTTGGTAAATAAGCCCGGAGAAGTAGGCTGGGGCCTACTTAAAAGTATGCATGGCTTTCAAGGCCAGCTGAGTGGTATAAATAGAAACTATAAATAGTTGCACACTTATTAAGGACAACTTTTGTTACTAAAGAGATTTTAAACTTTTTTTGATTGTGTAATAAGTGGATAAAGAATTATTGACCTGAATGTATTCAATCTTCGAGTGTTTTAGTATGCTAGATTATTGGAGGTGAAAGGGCTAAGTCAAAGACAATGAGTCTTTTGAGACTTTTAATGTTAATTGTAAAATTAACCTGTAAAAAGGCAGTGCCAGCTTAGACTGTGACTAAGAGTTCTTGTTTTATTTTGTCCTTGCTGAGCTGGGTGTTATAACATGGAAACCCTCTGCAGTGTCATCCCCCTCCCTCACCGCCCCTCCCCCCCCCCCACAACCTTTCTCTCTTTCTTCCTTTTACTTCACGTAGGATAGGGTCATCCATGTTTCTGATAAAGGTAATCATTTGCCACACCATTTTTCTGAAGGCCCTACTCTCTTCCCATTTATTTGCAATGACACCTTTATTCTACCCTAAGCTTTGATAACATGTTGGGATCTTTCTATCCTGTCCTATTAAAGAGGTTAAATTTTTTATAATGACTTATACCTGACTTAAGTTATAATAGTTTTCTCATGTCAAATATAAAAACAAGCCAGGTATGGTGGCTTACTCCTGTAATCCCAGCACTTTGGGAGGTCAAGGCAGGTGGATCGCTTGAGTCCAGGAGTTGGAGACCAGCCTGGACAACATGGTGAAACCCCGTCTCTACAAAAAAAAAAAAAAAAAAAAAAAACAACAAAAAAAAAACAAATACAAATTAGGCACAGTGGTGGATGCATATAGTCCCAGTTACTCAGGAGGCTGAAGTAAGAAAATGGCTTGAGCATGGGAGGTGAAGACTGCAGAGAGCTGAGATCACACCACTGCACTTCAGTCTGGGCAACAGAATGAGACTCTATCTCAAAAAATAGTTTATATATGATCATTATTTTTGATTACAAATTGTTTTGCTCACTACTTTAAAGCCTGCTTTATTTTTTCTTAATTTAATTGACTCATTTGTGCCTTAATTTGTTTCATTACAAATTATTTATTGTTTAGCCACTACCTTAGAGCCTGTTTTCTTTTTTAAAACATTTTATTATACTTTAAGTTCTGGGGTACATGTGCAAATCTTGCAGGATTGTTGCATAGGTACACACATGCCATGGTGGTTTGCTGCCTTCATGCCCCCATTATCTACTTCAGGAATTTCTCTTAATGTTATACCTTCCCAACCTCTCCACCCCCGACTATTTCTTACCAAGCCCTACACCCCCCAACAGACCCAAGTGTGTGATGTTCCCCTCTCTGTGTCCACGTGTTCTCATTCTTCAACACCTACTTATGACAGAACATGTGGTGTTTGGTTTTCTGTTCTTGGTTCAGTTTGCTGAGAATAATGGTTTCCAGATTCATCCATGTCCCTGCAAAGGACATTAACTCATCCATTTTTGTGGCTGCATAGTATCCCATGGTGTATATGTGCTGCATATTCTTTATTCAGTCTATTATTGATGGGCATTTCGGTTGGTTCCAAGTCTTTGCTATTGTAAACCGTGCTGCAATGAACATATGTGTGCATGTGTCTTTACACTAGTCCTCTCGTGTAACTGTCCAGGTCCGGCTCCTGCCTGTGGTAGACACCTTTCCAGGCCCAGCATTGGCTTTTTGGCATCCTCTTCTAGCTCAGAATGTTTTCAAGTCAGCCTCTCTGGTCCCAGTTTTTCCTCCTGGCTGCATCTACAGGCCCAACTCCTGCCTCACGACAACCACATTTGGCCCAACTCCTGCTCAGCTCGTGGCAGCCTGTGTAGGCCCCAGCCTTCCTCAAGTGGGGCTTTCCAGGCCCACCTTTGGCATCCCAGTGGCCTGGACAGACCCACCTTCTGCCTGCCAACAGCTTCTCTAGGCCCAGCTCTTACCCTCAACGTCGGCCTCCCCAGGCCATTTCTGCCTGCCTGCCTGCCTCTGTGAACTCAGCTCCTTGTGGTATTTGTAGGCCCGAAAGGTGCTTAAATCAAGCTCTCCAGGCCCACAGAGCTCATGCCTCAAGATGGCCTCTCCAGGATCAGCCCCTGCTCTCCGAATGCATCTCAAGGACCCAAATATACTCAAGTCAGCTTCTACTGGCCTGGCTCTGGCTTCTTCCTGGTGGCCTTAGAGGACCACAGGTTCCTAAAGTTGGCCTCTTTAAGCCCAGATCCTGCCATCCTGGTGGACTCTCTGGTTGCAAAACACCCTCATGTTGGCCCCTCCTGGTGACCTCATGGGACCCAGCTCTTGCCTCCCATCGGCCACTCCAGGCACAGCCTCTGCCTCACTCATGGGGACCTCCCCAGGCCCTGCACTTCCTCCTGGCCACGTCTACAGGCCCAGGTCTTGCTGCACAACAGCCTCTTTTGTCTCCACTGGGCTCCTGCCCTGCTCCTGGTGGCCTTTCCTTTGTAGGCCTGAAGCTTCCTCAAGCGGAGCTTTCCAGGCCTACCTTCTACCTCCTGGTAGCCTTGACAGGTCCAGCCAATGCCTGACAGTGGCCTCTCCAGGCCCAGCTCTGGCCTCTGCGCAGCCTACCCGGGAGCAGCTGTTGCCTGGCAGTGGCTTCCCCAGGCCAAGTTCCTGGTTGCATCCACAGGTCCAGTTCCTCCCTCACACTGGCCCATTGAGGCCCAGCTCATGCCTTTGGCAGCCTCTCTGGGTCCAGCTCTGGCCTCACGTTGGCCTCCAGTATAGGCCCAGGTCCTCCCTCACACTGGCCCAGCTGTCTAGGCCCAGCTCATGCCTCTGATGGATTCTTCGGGGCCGGCTCCTGCCTCCCAGAATCCTCTGTAGGCCCAAAAATACCTCTTGTGGGCCCCTCCAGGCCCAGCTCCTGCCTGTGTCAGGCCCCTCCAGGCCCAGCCTCTACCTCCCAGTGGACCCTCCAGGCCCAGCTCTCGGCCTCACCATGGCCTCCTCTCAGACCCAGCTCCTGCCTTTTGGGCAGCCTGTATCTACAGGCCCAGCTCTGGCCTCCCAGTGGCCTCTTTAGGCCAAGCTGGTGCCTCCCAGTGTTGGCTTCCTGGCATCCTATCCAGGCCCAGGATGTTCTCAAGTGGACTTCTCCAGGCCCAGCTCTTCCTCCTGGCTGCATCTACAGGCTCAACTCCTGCCTCGTAACAACCACATTTGGCCCAGCTCCTGGCAGCCTGTGTAGGCCCCAGCCTTCCTCAAGTTGGGCTTTCCAGGCCCACCTTTGGCCTCCATGCAGCCTGGACAGACCCAGCTCCTGCCTGCCAACAGCCTCTCCAGGCCCAGCTCTTGCCCTCAACATCAGCCTCCCCAGGCCATTTCTGCCTGCCTGGCGACAGTATGGACAATCCCAGTTCCTGCCTTTCCAATGGCCACTTTGGCACATCTCATGCCTTGCCTCGACCTCCCCAGGCCAAGGGAGGTTCCTGCCTTTTGTCAGCCTCTGCATACCAAGCCCCTACATCCCAGTGGCCTCCACAGACCTAGCTCATTCCTCACAGTAGCCTTCCAGGCACCCTTCTCTGAAGCCTTTTGGTAGCCTCTTCAAGCTCAGCTCATGCCTTTCCTGGCCTCTCCAGACCCAGGTGCTGCCTCTTGGCATCCTCTCTGGGCCCAGCTCTCCCTCCCAGCTGCGTCCACAGGCACAGCTCCTGTCTCACAACAACCTCTGTGGACTCAGCTCCTGCCCAGCTCCTGGTGGCCTCTGTAGGCCCGAAAGTCTCATGGTGACCTCCCCAGGCTCAGCTCCTGCCCTCCATCGGCATCTCCAGGCCACAAACTTCCACAAGGTCATTTCTTTTGGCCTGGCTCCAGCCTCCTCCCAGTGGCCTGCGCAGGCCCAAATAGTCATGAAGTTGGCCTCTCTAGGCCTAGCTCCTGCCTCCCAGTGGCCTCTCCAGATCCAAAGCCACCTCTTGTGGGCTTTTCCAGGCCTGGCTCCTGCCTGTGGTAGGCCCCTCCAGGCCCAGCCTCTGCCTCCCAGTGCACCCTCCAGGCCCAGCTCTTGGTCTCAGCATGGCCTCCTCTCAGGCTCAGCTCCTGTGTTTTTGGCAGCCTGTATCTACAGGCCCAGCTCTGGCTTCCCAGTGGCCTCTTTAGGCCAAGCTGGTGGCTCCCTGGCGACCTTATCATGTTCAACATTGGCTTTCTGGCACCCTCTCCCAGACCAGAATGTTCTCAATTGGACCTCTTCAGGCCCAGCTCTTCCTTCTGGCTGCATCTACAGGTTTAACTCATGCCTCACAACAATCACATTTTGCCCAGCTCCTGGAAGAATCTGTAGGCCCCAGCCTTCCTCAAGTCTGGCTTTCCTCACCCACCTTTGGCCTCCCAGCAGCCTAGACAGCTCCAGCTCTTGCCTGACAACAGCCTCTCCAGGCCCAAATTTCACCCCACGTGGGCCTTCTCAGGCCTAGTTACTACATGTCTTTCAGCTGACTTTGCAGGCCTATGTTTTGCCTCACTCTCACTTTTTCAGGATTATCTTCTGCCTCACGTTTGCCTCTCAAGATTCAGCTTCTTTTTCATGGCGGCCTTTGTTAGACCTGCTGCAGCCTCACCATGGCTTATCTTCTGCCTTTTAGTCAACACTCAAGGTCATCTCCTGCCTTATGGTTGCCTTTTCTGATGCACTTGTCTCACAGTTGTCTCTTCTGGATTCAGCTTTTTAGGTCATTGATGGTTAACAGCAGTCAAAAGCTTAAAGCTTCCCTAGACTCTCATTTGTTTACTTCACAGCAGTATGTGTTTGCATAACACCTGTCTCTACTTGTAACCTTCACTGTCAGATTTGTAATAAATTCTGCCTTTGTTTTTCACAGTGACGTCTGTTTTATTTACTGTCTCATGGTTTGTCTTGTCTTCTGGGGGTTTAGAGGGGAATAGGCTTCTGCTTGGGCTGTTAGTCTTTGCCCTGGACATAGCACCTTCTCTTTTCATGTCTTCTGTTTTTGTATTTTTTACAGTTTTTTTTTTTCTTAACCTCTTGTTCTTTCAACCAGGCTGGAGTGCCGTCATGTGATCATGGCTTACTGCAGCCTTGGCCTTTTGGCTTCAATCGATCCTCCCAACTCAGACTCTTGAGTAGCTGAGAGACTACAGGCACTTACCACCATCCCTGACTAATTTCTGATTTTGTTGGAGAGGTTGGTTTCACTCTGGCTGGCCTTAAACTTTTGGACACAAGGAATCCTCTTGCCTGGGCCTCTCAAAATGCTGAGATTACAAGTTTGAGCCATCATGTCTGGCCTAACATTTGCTCATCATGAAGTATTAAGAATTTACTTTATGATCAATATATTGATGATTATATACGTTTATGACATTTATGAATATGTAGATATTTTAAAGTTTTCTGGGGTACCAATTTTTTTTTTTGAGGCAAAGTATTACTGTGTCATGCAAGTTGAAGTGCAGTGGTGTGATCTCAGCTCACCACAACCTCTGCCTTCTTGGCTTAAGTGATCCTCCCATCTTAGCTTCCTGAGTAGCTGGGACCCCAAGCATGAGCCACCATGCCCATCTAATTTTTATATTTGTTGTAGAGACAGAGTCTCACCATTTTTCCCAGGCCAGTTTAAAACTTCTGGGTTCAAGTGATCTTCCCCCCTCAACATACCTCTGTGCGGGGATTACAAGTGTAAGTGATCCTCTCATCTTAGCTACCTGAGTAGCTGGGACCCCAAGTATGAGCCACCATGCACATCTAATTTTTATATTTGTTGTAGAGACGGAGTCTCACCATTTTTCCCAGGCCAGTTTAAAACTTCTGAGTTCAAGTGATCTTCTCTCCTCAACATACCTCTGTGCTGGGATTACAAGTGTGAACCACTACACCTGGCCTGCTATTCTCTTTTCATGGATCATTAAGAGTTTAATTTTTAATTAGCATACTATAAATATATATATGTAGATACATGTGTGTATGTTCATATGTGAATATATGGGTGTATATATTTTCATAGCATACACACACACACACACACACACACATTGTGAAAGAGATATTTGAATACATAGAAATTGATAAGCTTCTTCCAGCTTGTAAAACAACCCTTAGCAAAAACATGAAAGAAGTACAAAGTATCATTATTAATGACCATGGACCAAGATGACCATGAGCCAATAGTACTTTGCACCTCAACCACCTTCCAGCAGAGCATCTCAAAGGGCTGGATATATCTGAACATAATATCCTTTCACATAGATTAGGATGCTTTGCAATTATTACTTCTCTTGAGACCTCAGTGTAATCCTCGTCAGTGTGAAATCAGAAACAATTTCCCAAATCAGAGAGAGATTGAATAACAGCTTTGGCCAGGAAATAGGTTTTGTCAGGACAAGTTCCTGGCCTAGACAGATGGAATATTGCAGAAGTGTGTGTGTGTGTGTGTGTGTGTGTGTGTGTGTGTGTGTGTGTGTGTGCACGCACGCGCACGCACACGCGTGTGTACATTCTTGTGCACAGATGTGGGGGTGGAAGTAGGGAGTTGATAAAATCAGCAGGGGGCAGGCTGCTGGGAGAAGGCACTTGTTTTGACAGCAGCTGTGTAACTCTAGCATTAAGAAATAATTGTAAGCATCAGTTTCCTCTTTTGGAAATTAAAGATTATAATTCCTCCCTTGATGCATCAATTGGGTGGTCCACTATATGCCAAATATCTAGTATATAATAGGTGCTGAATAAATACTACTTCCTGTAGCTCATTCTTAATCACTGCTTAATTTTAAAAATATGACTACTACTTTTATAAAAATTGTTTGTAATTACTACATAAAATCAAAATCCTATATAAAAGTACAAAGAAACCCAAGTGCCATAGCTCACACCTGTAATCCCAGCACTTTGGGAAGGCAGGGTAGGAGGATTTATCAAGGCCAGGAATTTGAGACCAGCATGAGCAACATAGCAAGATTCCATCTCTATAAAAAGTTAAAAAACAGTTGTAATGTGCACCTGTAGTCCCAGCTACTGAGGAGGCTGAGGCAGGTGGCTGACCAGAACCCAGGACTTTGAAACTGCTGTCTCAAACTGGGCAACAGAATGAGAACACCTGGGCAACAGAATGAGACCCTGTCAGAGAGAGAGAGAGAAAGAGAGGAGAGAGAGAGAAAACAGAGAAGCAAGAAACAAATCAGGGGAAGATCCAAGATAGCCATTTAGGAAAAGCTCGGAGTTGCAGCTCCCAGTAAAAGTGCAGAGGATGAGTGGACGCTGCATTTTTATTGCCCATGGACCAGGAGAATCCCAGGTGGAGAGGCCCCATGGGTCGCCAGCGTGGCTGTTTTGTCCAGTGCGGTTTTTTTGGTCGGTGCAACTGCTTTGCCCTGCATGGCTGCTTTATCGGCACCCCAGCCAGTGGTTCTCCATACAAAATACACTGGTGCAGGTGCCCTTTTGGCTGGGGATTGGAGCCCTGGGAAGTCGCCCATTTATCTGATTAAAGAGGGGACTGAACAGGGAGCCAGGCCAGGAGATTCGTGGGCAAAAAAAGTGCCACAAATCTCAGTGCCGCTCTTTAAGCCAGTGCCATGAGTCGCTGCAGGGGAAATCACACAGATCCCAGTGCCATTTCAACAGGTGACTGGAACACCTGGGATAGAGTTGACCATTCAACTGAAAAAAAAAAAAAAAGGCTCTGAGGCAGGGAGCCAGGTGATCAGGCTCGGCTGATCCCACCCCCTAAAAAGAACAGCAATCAGAAACTCTCTAGGTTGAGAATTCCACAGCAAGTGCAGCTGAACCTGGGACAGTCCAGCTTTTTGGGGGAGGGGCGTCTGCCAATACTGAGGCACTCCACCACTACGGAGGTAGTCCGCCACTGCTGAGGCAGCCTGCCATTGCCAAGGCAACCCGCCATTGCTGATGTGGCCCGCTGTTGCCAAGGCAACCCACCATTACAGAAAGAGTCCACCAATACAGAGGTGGGCCACCATTGCTGAGGCAGTTCTAACTACACCCATATAAACAGGACTGCAGGGAAGTTCACATGGCAGCCAGGCAGAGCCCACAACAGCTCAGCAAAGCCTCTGCAGGCAGACAGTAACTAGACTGCCTCGTTGCTGGGCAGGGCAGCCCTGAAAAAAAAAGAGCAGCACAGCAGAAACTCATAAAGAAAGCCCTAACTCCCTGGGACAGAGCACCTGAGAACAAAAAGCGGTTTATGAGTTCTGCTGCAGCAGACCTAAACATACCTGCCCAGCAGCACTGAATGAACAATGGAGTTCATGGCTCAGCACTTGAGCTCCTATAAAGGAAAGACTGTCTCCTCAAGCAGCTCCCTGACCCCTGTATATCCAAAGAGTCACCTCATAAAGGAGAGATCACACTGACATTTGGTGGGTATCCTTCTGGGACAAAGATAGCAGAAGAAGAAACTGGTAGCAACCCTTACTGTTCTGCAGCTGCTGCAGGTGATCCCCAGGCAAGCAGGGCCTGGAGTGGACCTCAGCAGTCCTACAGCAGAAGGGCCAGACTGTTAGAAGGAAAACTAAGAAACAGAAATAACTGCATCATCAACAAACAGAAAGTCCACTCAGAGACCCAATCTGAAAGGCAGCAACTACAAAGACGACAGGTAGATAAATCCATAAAGATGGGAAGAAACCAGTGCAAAAAAGATGAAAACACCCAAAACTGGAACACCTCTCCTCCTAGAAGGGATCACAACTCCTCACCAGCAAGGGAACAAGATTGGATGGAGAACAAGTGTGATGAAATGACAGAATCGGACTTCAGAAGGTGGGTAGTAAGAAACCTCTGTGAACTAAAAGAACATGTTCTAGCCCAATGCAAAGAAACTAAGAACGTTGAAAAAAGATTTGACGAAATGCTGACGAGAATGGACAACTTAGAAAGGAATATAAGTGCATTGATGGAGCTGAAAAACACAACACGAGAACTTCACAAAGCATGCACAAGTTCCAACAGCCGAATTGACCAAGCAGAAGAAAGGATATCAGAGGTTGAAGATAAACTCAATGAAATAAAACGGGAAGGCATGATAAGAGAAAAAAGGGTAAAAAGGAATGAACAAAGTCTCCAAGAAATGTGTGACTATGTGAAAAGACCTAATCTACGTTTGATAGGTGTACCTGAATGTGACGAAGAGACTGAATCCAAGCTGGAAAATACTCTTCAGGATATTATCCAGGAAAACTTCCCCAACCTAGCAAGGCAGGCCAATATTCAAGTCCAGGAAATACAGAGAACACCATAAAAATATTCCTCACAAATAGCAACCCCAAGGCACATAATCATCAGATTCACCAGGGTTGAAATGAAGGAGAAAATGCTAAGGGCAGCCAGAGAGAAAGGTCGGGTTACCCACAAAGGGAAGCCCATCAGACTCACAGCAGATCTCTCAGCAGAAACCCTGCAAGCCAATATTCAACATCCTTAAAGAAAAGAACTTTCAACCCAGAATCTCCTATCCAGCCAAACTAAGCATCATAAGTGAAGGAAAAATAAAATCCTTTGCGAACAAGCAAGTACTCAGAGATTTCATCACCACCAGACCTGCTTAACAAGAGCTTCTGAAAGAGGCTCTACACATAGAAAGGAAAACCAGTACCAGCCACTCCAAAAACATACCAAATGGTAAAGAGCATCAACACAATGAAGAATCTGCATCAACTAATGGGCAAAACAGCCAGCTAGCATCAAAATGGCAGTATCGAATTCATACATAATATGTTAATATTAATAATAATATTAACCCTAAATGTAAATGGACTAAATGCACCAATCAAAAGACACAGACTGGCAAATGGGATAAAAAGCCAAAATCCATTAGTGTGCTGTATCCAGGAAACCCATCTCACATGCAAGGATACACAAAGGCTCAAAATAAAGGGATGGAGGAAGATTTACCAAGCAAATGGAGAGAAAAAAAAGCAGGAGTTGCTATTCTCATCTCTGATAAAATATACTTTAAAACAACAAAGATCAAAAGAGACAAAGAAGGAAATTACATAATGGTAAAAGGATCAATGCAACAAGAAAACTTAATGATCCTAAGTATATATGCACCTAAGTATATATACAGGAGCACCCAGATACAAAAGGCAAGTTCTTAATGACTTACAAAGAAACTTAGACTCCCACACAATAATAGTGGGAGACTTTAACACCCCATTGTCAATATTAGATCAACCAGACAGAAAATTAACAAGGATATCCAGGACCTGAACTCAGACCTGGACCAAGCAAACCTAATGGACGTTTACAGAACTCTCCACCCCAAATCCACAGAATATACATTATTCTCGGCACCATACCACACCTACTCTAAAATTGACCACATAATTGGAAGTAAATCACTCATCAGCAAATGCAAAAGAGTGAAATTCATAACAATATCTCAGACCACAGTGCAATCAAGTTAGAACTCAGAATTCAAAAACTAACTCAGAACCGCACAGCTTCATGGAAACTGAACAACTTGCTCTTGGATGTTGACTGGATAAACAATGAAATGAAGGCAGAAATAAAGATGTTCTTTGAATCCAACGAGAAGACACAACAAACCAGAATCTCTGGGACACATTTAAAGCAGTCTCTAGAGGAAAATATATAGCAACAAGTGCCCGCATGAGAAGCAAGAAGAGATCTAAAATTGACACCCAATCATCAAAATTCAAAGAGCTAGAGGAGCAAGATAAAAAAAACTCAAAACTTAGCAGAAGACAAGAAATAGCTAAGATCAGAGCAAAACTGAAGGAGATAGAGACACAAAAAAAACCCTCAAAAAATCAATAAATCCAGGTATAGTTTTCTGAAAAGAACAACAAAATGGACAGACCACTAGCCAGAGTAATAAGAAAGAAAAGAGAGAATAACCAAATTGATACAATAAAAAATGATGAAGGGGATATCACCACAGATTCCACAGAAATTCAAACCATCAACAGAGATTATTACAAACACCTCTATGCACATAAACTGGTAAACCTGGAAGAAATGGATAAATTCCTGGACACTTGCCTCCTCCCAAGACTAAACCAGGAAGAATCTGAAACCCTGAACAGACCAATAACAAGGTCTAAAGTCAAGGCAGCAATTAAGAGCCTACCACCCAAAAAAAGCTCAGGTCCCAATGGATTCACAGCCGAATTCTACCAGACATACCAAGAGGAGCTGGTACCATTCCTTCTGAAACCATTCCAAATAATGCAAAAAGAGGGAATCCTTCCCATATCATTTTATGAAACCAACATCATCTTGATACCAAAACCAGGCAGAGACTCAACAAGAAAAGAAAGCTTCAGGCCACTATCCATGATGAACATAGATGCAAAAATCTCCAATAAAATACTGGCAAGCCGATTGCAACAGCACATCAAAAAACTTATCCACCATGGTGAAGTAGGCTTCATCCCGGGGATGCAAGGCTGGTTAAACATACGCAAGTCTATAAACGTAATCCACCACATAAACAGAACCAAAGACAAAAACCACATGATTATTTCAATTGATGCAGAGAAGGCCTTTGACAAAATTCAACAGCACTTTATGCTAAAAACGCTCAATAAACTAGGTATTGATGGAACTTATCTCAAAATAATATGAGCTATTTATGACAAACCAACAGCCAATATCATACTGAATGGGCAAAAACTGGAATATTTCCCTTTGAAATCTGGCACTAGACAAGGATGCCCTCTCTCACCACTCCTATTCAATATAGTACTAGAAGTTCTAGCCAGAGTAATCAGGCAAGAAAAAGAAATAAAGTGTGTTCAAATAGGAAAGGAGGAGGTCAAATTGTCTCTATTTGCAGACGACATGATTGTGTATCTAGAAGACCCCATCGTCTCAGCCCCAAATCTCCTGAAACTGATAAACAACTTCAGCAAAGTCTCAGGATACAAAATCAATGTGCAAAAATCACAAACTTTCCTATACAGCAATAACAGACTTAAAGACAGCCAAATCAAGAACGAACTGCCATTCACAATTGCTACAAAGAGAATAAAATACCTAGGAATACAACTAACAAGGAACATAAACGACCTCTTCAAGGAGAACTACAAGCCACTGCTCAATGAAACAAGAGAGGGCACAAACAGATGGAGAAACATTCCATGTTATGGTTAGGAAGAATCAATATCATGAGATGGCCATACTGCCCACAGTAATTTACAGATTCAACGCTATCCCCATCAAGCTCCTAGATAGACCGGACAGGGAAAATGTGGCACATATACACCCTGGAATGTTATGCAGCCATCAAAAACGATGAGTTTGGGTCCTTTGTAGGGACATGGATGAACCTGGAAACCATCATTCTCAGGAAACTGACACAACAGCAGAAGATCAAACACCGCATGTTCTCACTCATAGCTGGGTGTTGAACAATGAGAACACATGGACACAGGGAGGGGAGCACTACACACTGGAGTCTGTTGGGGGGAAGTAGGAGAGGGACAGCGGGGGGTGGGGATTTGGGGAGAGATCCCATGGGCAGAATGCCAGATATAGGTGATGGGGAGGAAGGCAGCAAATCACACTGCCATGTGTGTACCTATGCAACAATCTTTCATGTTCTTCACATGTACCCCCAAACCTAAAATGCAATAAAATAAATAAATTTTTTAAAAAAAGAAACAAATCATGATATTTTCAAGTACCACTAAATTACTCTTAACATTAGGTGATACAGCCCGGCACCTTATCTCACACTTGCAATCCCAGAACTTTGGAAGGCCGAGGTGGGTGGGATCTCTTGAAGTCAGGAGCTCAAGACCAGCCTGGTCAACATGGCAAACACTTGTCTCTACTGAAAATTCAAAAATTAGCTGGGCATTATGGTGGGCACCTATAACCCCAACTACTTGAGAGGCTGAGGCATGAGAATTGCTTGAGCCTGTGAGGTGGAGGTTACAGCCAGCCGAGATTTCACCATTCCACTCCAGCCTGGACAAGAGAGTGAGACTGTCTCAAGAAACTAAAGGTGGGAGAATTTCTGAACTTCAGATAAATGCCTATGTGTAAGTGGTATCTTTTCATTCAACATTCATTAAAATTATGATAAAAGATAAAAGTGTCATGATTCTTTTTAATTTGCAGTTTCTATTTTCACCCACAGCTGCTTGTATTTTTGAAATTGATTTGAGACTTTCTGTTTAATGTATGTATACTTGGATGGCATCTTTCTTGGGAGAATATCCTTAATTCATTTTCATTTTCTTTGGTTCTTCCTCCAAGTCCTGACTCTACTATCATCTGGTTCTGGCTGTGGCTATGGGAAGGCCTGAGGCTAGCTGGAGGTTCTTCTAACATGTGTATTATATTTTCCTGCTGAAAGGCCAGTAGAGTACTTTCTTTATCATTGAAGTTCAGTAGCTTAGCAAGGGTTGGCTCTAGGCCAGTAATTCTGTATTAGTTTTTCCAGGTATATGGTGTGCCCTTTGACTACTTTCTTTCCTTCTTTCTTTCTCTCTCTCTCTCTTTCTTTCTTTCTTTTTTTTCCTTTCTACAGGGCCTTGCTCTGTCACCCAGGTTCTAGAACACAGTGGTGTCATCATAGCTCACTGCAGCATCAAATTCATGGGCTGAAAAAATCCTCCTGCCTCAGCCTCCCGAGTGGCTGGGACTACAGGCGTCCACCACCACACCTGGCTAAGTTTTGTTACTTTTGTAGAGATGGGGTTTTGCTGTGTTGCCCAGGTTTTTCTCGAACTCCTGGACTCAAGCTATCCTCCCACCTCAGCCTCCTAAAGCACTGGAATTATGCGCATGAGCCTCCATGCCCAGCCCTGTTTTTTGTGTTTTTTTTTTTAGGTTCTCTAACTCAGGGTTGTCAATTGACAATCCAGTGTTAGACTACTATCTCTAATTTCCACAGTTTTTTTTTTTTTTCAGTTGCTTTAATGTAGTTCTATCCTCTGATTCACTTTGATTATATCAAGCATTTTCTGCATGTTGGACTTTGTTTTTTTTTTTTTGTTTTTTTTGTTTTTTTGTTTTTTTTTTGAGATGGTGTCTCACTCTCTCACCCAGGCTGGAGTGCAGTGGTGCAATCTCAGCTCACTGCAATCTTTGCCTCCCAAGCTCAAGTGATTCTCCTACTTCAGCCTCCCCAAAGTAGCTGGGATTACAGGTGTGCACCACCACACCCGGCTATTTTTTGTATTTTCAGTAGAGAAGGGGTTTTGCCATGTTTGCCAGCCTGGTCTCAGACTCCTGAGCTCAAGTGATCTACCCACCTTGGCCTCTGAAGGTGCTGGTATTACACAGGTGTGAGCCACCATGCCTGGATACCACATTTTCTTTATTCTTTTTTCCATTGATGGAAGGAAACTTAGGTTGATTCTATCTCTTCACTATTGTGAATAGTTGTCTGCAAATTTTTTTACACTTGTTATCAAAAGGTAGAATTTAGTTTCTCTTCCCTTGAAAATGACTATAGTCCCCTGCTTCTGTAAGTAGAATACAGTGAAGTGTTGCTCATGACCTGTCAAAGTTAGGTCATAAAAGATGGTGCTATGTCCACTTGGCTCTCCTTCCTGGGATGGGTGTGCTTAGAACCCATTCACCATTTTGTGAGAAAGCCCAGTCCATGTAGGGAGGTTACGTGTGGGTATTCCACCAGATAGCTCCAGCTGATGCCCTGGCTGACAGCCCATATTAACCAGGAGATACTTGAGTAAGGAAACCTTTGACACTATTCTAACTCCATACTGTTTTAAGGCAACCACATCCTGAGCCAGAACTGCCTAGGTGAGTCTAATCAGCTTCCAGAATTATGAGACTAATAAGCATCATTGTAACTGTATACTTTGGGGTGGTATCTTTTTGTTGTTTGTTTGTTAGTTTGTTTTCTCAGAAGGAGTTTCACTCTGTCCCCCAGGCTGGACTGCAGTGGCAGAATCTCAGCTCACTGCAACATATGCCTCCCAGGTTCAAGTGATTCTCCTGCCTCAGCCTCCTGAGTAGCTAGGATTACAGGGGTGCACTACCACACCTGGTTAATTTTCATATTTTTAGTAAAGAAAGCGTTCATGATTTTGGCCAGGCTGGTCTTGAACTCCTGACCTCGTGATCTGCCTGCCTTGGCCTCCCAAAGTGCTGGGATTACAGGTGTGAGCCACCACACCTGGCCAGTATGTTACACAGCAATAGGTAGCAAATACACAAAGTCATATTCCAATGTAAATATTATGTCACTTCTCCACTTGACAGAATTCAATTGTTTATAATTGAGTATAAAATAAAGACAAAACCCAACACTGAATCCATCTGACAAGGGATTAATAACTAGAGTATATAAGGAGCTTAGGCAAAAACAAAATCAATAGGACAAAAACTCTAAATATCTGATTTAAAATGGGCAAAAGATCAAAATAGACATTTCTCAAAAGAAACATACAAATGGCATCTTTATGAAAAGATGCTCAACATCACTGATCATCAGAGAAATGCAAACTAAAACTACAATGAGCTATCATGCAACCCCAGTTAAAATGGCTTATATCCAAAAGACAGGCAGCAACAAATGCTAGTGAGGATGTGGAGAAAAGGGAACCCTGGTACACTGTTGGTGGGAATGTAAATTAGTGCAACCACTGTGGAGAATGGTTTGGAGAGTCCTCAAAAAACTAAAGAGAGCTACTTTATGACACAGTATTCTACTGCTGGGTATATACCCAAAATAAAGAAAATCAGTATATCAAATATCTACATTTCTACATTTGTTGCAACATTATTCACAATAGTCAACATTTGGAGGCATTCTAAGTGTCCATTAACAGGTGAATGGATAAAGAAAATGTGGTACATATACACAATGGAATGTTATTCAACCATGAAAAAGAACAGAATCCTGTTATTTGCAACATCATGGGTAGAATTGGAGATTATTTTATTAACTAAAATAAGTCAGACAGAGACAAATTTTGCATGTTCCCAGTCATTTGTGGGTGCTAAAAATTAAACAATTGAATTAATGAAGATAGAGAGTAGGATGATGGTTGCCAGAGGCTGGAAAGAGTAGTGGGCTGGAGGGGGTTCACAGGAATAATTAATGGGTACAAAAATACAGTTAGAATGAATAAGATGTGGTACTTGGTAGTACAACAGAGTGACAATGGTAAACAATAATTTACTTTATATTTAAAAATAGCTAAAAGAGGCCAGGTGTGGTGGCTTATGCCTATAATCCCAGAACTTTGGGAGGCCAATGCAGGAGCATCACCTGCCAGGAATTCGGGAGCCTAACCAACATAGCAAAACCCTGTCTCTACTAAAAATACAAAAATTAGTCCCAGCTACTCTGGAGGCTGAGGCAGGAGAATAATTTGAACCCCAGTGGCAGACATTGCAGTGAGATGAGATTGCACCACTGCACTCCAGCCAGGGAGACAGAGCTACATTCCATTGCAAAAAAAAAAAAAAAAAAGAAAGGAAAAGAAGAAAGGAAAAGAGCATAACTGAATTGTTTGTAAAATAAAGAAAGAAAGGAAAAGTGCTTAAGGTGAGAGGTATCCCATTTACCCTGATGTGATTATTACACATTGCATGCCTGTATCAGAATATCTCATGCACTCCATAAATATATACACCTACTATGTACCCACAAAAATTAAAAGTAAAGCATTTTTAAGCCCCCAATCTTGGCCAGATGTAGTGTACAAACCTGCAATTCCAGTGCTTTTTGAGGTCAGGACGGAAGGATCACTTGAGTCTGGGAGTTTAAGACCAACCTAGTCAACAGAGAAAGATTCCCAACTCTAATAACAATAAAAAAAACTTAGCTAGGCCTGGTGGGGCTTCTGCCTATAGTCCCAGCTACTTGAGAGGCTGAGATGACAGGACCACTTGAACTCAGTAGGCTGAGGCTTCAGTGAGCTATTATTGCAGAGCAAGACCATGTCTCTAAAAAAAAACAAACCAGTTCTAGCGTGATCTGACCCTGCCTGCCACCCTCTGTTCTTTTCCTCTTGCTCACTGTGCATCGGGCATCTGGGCTTCTTTTCTGCTCCTGTAAATGCCAAGTGGTTTCCCTCTTCAGGACCTTTGTGCATGCTCTTCCCTGCCATTAATGGACTTCCCACACCTCCTGCTATAGCTGGATTTTTCTCATGTTTCAGACATCAGCTCACACATCACCTCTGCAGAGAAATCCTCCCTCATTCTGTGAAGGGGGAATCATCCTCTTTTGCATTGCCTTGTTCTGCCTGGTTCTCTCAAAGCAGATATCACAGTCAAAAATCAGCTTGCTATTTATTGAATTGCTTGTCTCCATGTCCTCCTCCCAAACTCATGCCAAATCAGAACAGAAGCTCCCTGTGGCAGGAATCCCATCTTGTTCATTCTCAGAACCTAATGTAGTACTAGGCACATAGGAGGTACACAATAAATGTCATTAGAATTGAATAAGTATCAAGGAGCCAGGCATGGTGGCTTACACCTGTAATCCGAACGCTTTGGGAGGCCAAGGTGGGTGGATCACCTGAGGTCAGGAGGTCGAGACCAGCCTGACCAACATAGTGAAAATACAAAAATTCTGCTAAAGATACAAAAATTTGCTGGGCATGGTGGTGCACACTTGTAATCCTAGCTACTCAGGAGGCTGAGGTAGGAGAACTGCTTGAACCTTGGAGGTGGAGGTTTCAGTGAGCGGGAGGTTGCAGTGAGACAAGATTGAGCCACTGCACTCCAGCCTGGGCAACAGAGCAAGACGCCATCTCAGAAAAAAAAATGAATAAGTATCAAGGAAGGGAGATTTTGTGATTTGCCACCTCTACATGGAAACCCTACTTAACATTGACATTTTCTATTTGATGGTATTTCTATAATAGGAAATTGAACTGAGCTAATTAAAAAAGAATGATGCCAGGCATGGTGATTCATGCCTGTAATCCCAGCACTTTGGGAGGCTGAAAGGGGAGGATCACTTGAGGCTAGGAGTTTCAGACCAGCCTGGGCAACATAGAGAGACCCCTGTCTCTGCAAAATAACTTAAAAAAATTAAACAGGTGTGCCAGGCTTACGCTTGTAATCCCAGCAGTATGGGAGGCAGAGGCAGGTGGATCACCTGATGTCAGGAATTTGAGACCAACCTGGCCAACATGGCAAAACCCCATCTCTACTAAAAATACAAAAATTAGCCAGCTGTGGTGTCAGATGCCTGTCAGCTTCGCTACTCAGGAGGCTGAGGCAGGAGAATCACTTGAACCTTGGAAGCAGAGTCTGCAGTGAACTGAGACCAGGCAATCCAGCCTGGACAACAAGAGTGAAACTCTGTCTTGAAAAACAAAAGTTAACCAGATGTGGTGGCATGTGCCTTTAATCCCAGCTCTTCAGGAGGCTGAGGTGGTAGGAACACTTGAGCCCAGGAGATAGAGGCTGCAGTGAGCCATAATTGCACCACTGCACTCCAGTCTGAGTGACAGAGCTACACCTTATCTCTGAAAACAAAAGAAGGCCGGTCATGGTGGCTCACACGTGTAATCCCAGTACTTTGGGAGACCAAGACAGGTGTATCACATGAGGTCAGGAGTTCAAGACCATCTTGGCCAACATGGTGAAACCCCATCTCTACTAAAAAATATAAAAATTAGGCAGTCACAGGGGCAGGTGCCTGTAATCCCAGCTACTCAGGAGGCTAAGGTGTGAGAATTGCTTGAACCTGGGAGGTAGAGGTTGCAGTGAACAGAGATCATGCTATTGTGCTCCATCCTGGGCAACAGAGGGAGGATGTCTCTCAAAGAAAAACCAAAACAAAACAAAAACACAAGAACATTCCAGCTGCTTGTCAAGAGACTGAACATGGAGGGGCAAGAGTGGGACCAGGACATTTGGTGTGGAGCTGCCACGTCATCATCTTTTGATCACTGCAGGCCATGTTTTGAGCAGGTCCTCTGCAAGAACGTGACCCAGCCTCAGATGCCTTAATTCTGATGCTCAGTGCTGATGGAGGCCCTGCGAGGGCACACTGTGGAGGCTTCTTAGGAAAGTGTTGGCTCTTCAAAATCAACATCTTGGTTCATTCCTTTGATACTGGAGACAATGATCTATCTCTCCTCACATGTCTGCTCAAGACAGTTACAAACAGAGTGGAGTGCCTTTCAGTCCAGGAGCTTGGCTGCTCTGGAGTTCGGACAAACACAGTAATCATCACAGGCTCTCAGGCCACGTGTCTTGTCTATGACCCAAAACAGTCCTCCAGCAGGATGGCTACATTGTAGAAATTCCCAAACACCACTTTTTAATTTTTTTAATATACAGAGACAGGGTCTCATTATGTTTCCCAGGTTTGTCTCAAACTCCTGGCCTCAAGAGATCCTCCTGCTTCAGCCCCCAAAGTGCTGGGAATTCTGGTGTGAGCCACTGGGCCTGGCCCTTTTTTGTTGTTGTTTTCAGACAGGGTCTTGCTCTGCCACACAGGCTGGAGTACAGTGGCATGATTACAGCTCACTGCAGCTTCAAATTCCTGAGTTCAAGTGATTCTCCTGCCTCAGCCTCCTGAACATCCAGGACCACAGACATCCACCACCACAACCAGCCAATTAAAAAAATTCTTTTTCTAGAGACAAGGTCTCACTATATTGACCAAGCTGGTCTTGAACTCTTGATTTAAAGCTATTCTCCTGCCTTCCACTCCCACTTTGAACACCTCTTTTCCCAGGTCTAAAAATAGAATCCACACTTTGAAAGGAGGAAGAAATGGGGTGAACAGAAAGCCAAAAAGCCAACCAGGCTTGCCTGGGTGAACACTAAATTTCTTAAATTGGTTTTACTTCAATGATACAGCTAATTAAAGAATTGGTTTTAAAGTTCTTACTTGGCATTTGAATAGCTTCTTCAGTAAATTTGAACATCGTCTATCTGTGATTGAATGAAGCAAATATTTTACGCATGGGAAACCATTGTTAAATTATTGTATTATAGAAAGAGGTGGGTAGGATTGTATTATAGAAAGGGGGCAAGGCAGGGGTGGATGTCACCGTGCCTGTGTCCCTGTGCTCTCACCCACCTCCTCTGTCCCTGCTCCCCATGATGCTTGTCAAGGGGCACAGTGCACTGAAGGAGGAGTTACCAGGTAGTATATCCAGAAGACATTATTCTTGGCTTCATGAAATTCACTTACCTTGGTCTAATTTGTTTACACATAAAATTCATTAAATGTTCACATCCACTGCTTCTTAATATCTAAGCCAATTGTTAAACATAGCAATGTTACTGGATAATTAAAACAAGCTGGAGGCTGGTCACATGGCTCACACCTGTAATAATAACACTTTGAAAGGCTGAAGCAGGTTGATCATCTGAGGTTAGGAGTTCGAGACCAGCCTGGCCAACATGGTGATACCCCATCTTTACTAAAAAAAAAAAATACAAAAAATTAGCCGGGTATGGTGGTGGGAGGCTGTAATCCCAGCTAGTTGGGAGGCTGAGACAGGGGTTTGCTGTCTCAAACAAACCCAGGGGTTTGCTAGAACCTGGGGTTGTAGGTTGCAGTGAGTCAAGAGCACACCACCACACCTCTATTGCCTGGGCAATAGAGAGAAACTCTGTCTCTAGAAAAAAACATACATAAACAAAACAAACTGGAGAAGGATTTGTTTTAGCTTAATTTTGAAATTGTGAAGATAGGCAGTGAGACTGAGTGAGTTGTCCAAATTCACGCAGCAAGCTGGAGACATGCGGTCCCTGGCCCTTTGCAGCTAGAGTGTGTGGGCTGACTGTGTGGTGGAATGCACTCCCCCTCTGTCTGCCAGCACTACCATGTACCATATCTGGCCTAGCCACCTGGAGACCTGGGAGTCTTCTTTGGTTTTCCCTGATCTTTGCCACCAGATCTGCTTACTTGCAACTCCTGTTGGTTATACCCTTTCCAGCCTTTCTCCCGTCTTCCTACTTTTTATCTTGGTCGTTGTTTCCAGCCAGCTATAAACATATCTGGCCCAGGTTACTGCAATAGCTCCTAGAGTCCTCCAAACTCTTTTTTAAACAAATATGGCTGAACAGGTGGCTCACGCCTGTTATCCAAGCACTTTCGGAGGCTGAGGCAGGAGGATCACTTGAGGCCAGGAGTTCAAGACCAGCCTGGGCAACAGAGTTAGACCCCGATCTCTGCCAAAAATGTTTAATAATTACCTGAGTGTAAGAAATAATGTATATAGTGGTCCATTTCCAAGACAAAGTGCCTTCAATCAGCTTAGGTCAGCAAATTACAGAAGAAAAAGTATATACTAAGCCCCTGCTTGGATAGCCAATGCCTGCTTATCACCCCCCCCACCCTCTTAGTTACCCTCACCTGAACCAAAGAAGTGTGGTCTTAGATGAAAGTTTGCTAGCCTGCAAAATAACTCATTTGGTCTGTTCTTATTAGCCTGCCCAGCTACTTAGGTCATACGTCAAATACTTGAAGAGCACCTGAGCTAACTAGGATTGAAATGCATTGTGGGCTGCAACAAAATGCAGCAGGCAAACCCTAAGGAAAACACCTAAAGCCCCAACCCAACAACCAATAGGCAACATCAGGGAAGACTGTGACCCCATAGTACTCAGCCTTTGAGAAACCAAGACCTGCACACTAGGGAATAAATTGCTTGTTGAAACTGTGCTGGGTGTGCCTGCTGCCAGACACTTGATATTGCAAAACCATCATTAAAAGACTCACTTTCACTGTTCTCTGGGTCTCTGAGTCAATTATTTGGATTTGGAAAGGTGAGTTTGTTTCTCACAATGGGGACTAAAAATCATACATTTCCTTGGGGGCAAGTATTGGGATCTAGGTGGGTTATAGCTAAAGATGTCTGGTCATTATTATATGCTCTAGAGGGGCATATGACCTCATCCCCACAAAGTTAAACTAACACAGGAAACAAAGGGAAAAAAAGGTTATGCTGAAGCTGATTTAAGTTGCTATTTGGAGGTTGCAGCAGTTGAGTTTGACTATATGAGGAAACAGAACTTTCAATAGCTGAGCTGTTAATGAGGCTGTGATTTCCGAGGTAAGGAGACTGGGCGTGCAAGCATCTGGAAGAAGAAGAAAGCGAACAGAATGAAAGGAGGCAGGAGAAAGGCACCGTATATGAGGAAGCAGTAAGGCCATACTGTGGCAGCAGAAAAGCTCAGACATTTGTTATTTATTTTAACTTTTTTTGAGATGGAGTCTCACTCTGTCGCCAAGGCTGGAGTGCAGTGGCTCTATCTTCACTCACTGCAACCTCTTCCTCCCAGGTTCAAGTGATACTCCAGCCTCAGCCTCCCAAGTAGCTGGGATTACAGGCATGTGCCACCACACCTGGCTAATTTTTGTATTTTTAGTAGAGATGAAGTTTCACCATGATGGTCAGCCTGGTCTCAAGCTCCTGATCTCAGGTGATATGCTAGCCTTAGCCTCCCAAAGTGCTAGGATTATAGGTGTGAGCCACCGTGCCTGGCCAGCTTAGACATTTAGATATAATGTTAGGCATTGGCAAATCAAATGTTTTGGAGTGAATGAGTGACTGAAAACTGTTAAACACAACATTGATCTGACAGCAGTATTCATTTAATTTTAATTTTATTTTTGGAGACAGAATCTCTCTCTGTCTTCCAGATTGGAGTGCACTGGCATGATCTTGGCTCCCTGCAACCTCTGCTACTTTGATTCAAATGATTCTCTTGCCTCAGCCTCCCAACTAACTGGGATTACAGGCATATACCACCATTCCTGGCCATATATAATTTTGGGGGTAGAGACAGGGTCTCCCTGTGTTGCCCAGGATGGACATAGTCATTTTAAATGAAAAGGGATAGGGGTAGGGGAAGGAAGTGGAAAGGACATTAGAGTCAGGTTTGTGCCTTGGCCCAGCTGGATGCTAGGTCATCTGTGGCACTAGCTGGAGGCCTTGTATAAGTGACCTGACCTGGTCAAGCCTCTTTCCTGACCTGCAAAACTGTATGTATGTCAGAAGGCTCTGTGAAAATTAGTCATTCAGCAAATATTTAACTTGATTTCTAGGAAGTGCTAGACAGGGCCGGGGGCAGTGGCTCACCCCTGTAATCCCAGCACTTTGGGAGGCTGAGGCAGGTGGATCACGAGGTCAGGGGTTTGAGACCACCCTAGCCAACATAGTGAAACCATGTCTCTATTAAAAATGCAAAAATTATCCAGGTGTGGTGGCAGGAGCCTGTAGTCCTAGCTACTCAGGAGGCTGAGGCAGGACAATTGCTTGAACCCAGAGGCAGAGGTTGTAGTGAGCTGAGATTGTGCCACTGCACTCCAGCATGAGTGACAGAGCAAGACTTCATCTCAAAAAAAAAGAAAAAGAAAAGAAAAGAAAAAGAAAGTGTCAGACAGTTTACTAGGTGCCAAAGGTGTGACAGACAAGAAGAAACATAGTCTTTGTACTCCAGGATCTTACTGGCAGGGGTAGGAGTCAGATAAAAAGGGCCACAAACAGATGAAAACCTGCCAAGTATGGTAAGTGCCACGAAGAAGGCAGGCAGTGGGAGAGCTGCCTTTCAGTTTAAGAGGCCAGGGAAAATCTCTCTGAGGAAGTGAGACTTACTGAGACCAGAGAATCGAGAAGGAGCCTAACAGAGAATCGAGAAGAGCAAAGGGGGCTGGGCATGGTGGCTCATGCCTGTAATCTGAGCACTTTGGGAGTTCAAGGCGGGCAGATCATTTGAGGTTGGGAGCTTTGAGACTAGCCTGGCCAACATGGTGAAACCTAGTCTCTACTAAAACTACAAAAATTAGCTGGACATGGTGGTGCGTGCCTGTAATCCCAGCTTGTGCTACTGCACACCAACTGGGTGACAGAGTAAGACTCCATCTATAAATAAGTAAATAAGTGAATAAATAAATAGCCAAAGGGAAGAACACTGCTTGAACCCAATAGGTGGAGGTTGCTGTGAGCCAAGATTGTGCTACTGCACACCAGATGGATGACAGAGTGAGACTCCATCTATACATAAGTAAATAGATAAATGTTCTTCCAAAAGGAAGAACATTCCAGAGAGAGGAGTCAGATATGTAGGGATAGGAAGAGATTGCTACATTCTGGAAAGAAATATATTTCTAAAGCACAAGCAGTAAGGTGGGGAGAAAGGCCTGCAATGTGATGGAGAGGAGGACCTTGCTGGCCCTGGCCGGAGTCTGGGCTCCCTTCTAAGTGAAATAGAAGCCACCAAAATGCTTCAGGTGGGGAAAGTCCTGTCCAGATGTGCATTCTAAAAACTTAGTCTGCTGTGTGATCCAAGAAATACACTGAAGGTAGGATAAAAGATCTTGGATGTGGATTGAAAGAGGGAGAAAAGGGTGGAAGCATGTGTGACTCTTAGCAAAATTTCTGGCTTGAGTGACAGAGTAGAAAATGCTGCAATTTCTGATATGGATATGACCTATATGGATAGGCACAAGTTTTGGGGCAGAGATGAGATAACGTGAAATATCCTTTTCATGCCTGGCACATAGAACACACAATACGGGAATTATTACCACTATCTGAACGTCCTGTGTTCCATAACAACGATTTCTAGAAAACAAGTGGAAATAGAAACTTCTGTGTTGGTAAGTGCACTATACAAGCATGAAATAGAACAGGATTCTGAAAGTGGATGGTGATAGGTTCTCTCTAAAATAAATTACAGAAAACTTCACTAAAAAATGATGATGCAGACCAGGCACTGTGGCTCACGCCTGTAATCCTAGTACTTTGGGAGGCAGAGGCAGATGGATCATTTGAGTCCAGGTTGGGCAATGTAGCAAGACCTTGTCTCTACCCACCACCCTTCCCCCACCACCAAAAACAAGGTGATGGATCCAGGGGAGTATCTACAATAAAACCAACCTAGGAAACTGGTTTATCACAGCAGCACCTGATAAGGTCTTGTGCTTCTCTTAAAGCACAGTAATGAAAACATGTAACTACCAGAATGCTTCGCATTTAAAGCTTTTATTTTGAAAAATAAAATACAAAAGCCATTAAGTTATCAATGTATAATGGTAATTTTCCAACTTCTCAGAAACAGTATATGAATTATTTAAATAATTAAGATATTTAATACTATCCACATCAATACATTTAAACAGGCACACATGCTCTACAAAACATTAGAATATGTACAACCTATTTCAAAAGGAGACTGTGCAAGTCTGCTTACAGGATCCCATTTTTAAACCCACCCCTTGAAAACAAACTTCATAATCTGGTAAGAAGAGGACAAGAGCAGTTTTAACAGGAATCACACATCCCTTCTGGGGTCCTTGTCACAAGGCTGTGCATGGAATCAGGATCAAGGGCTCTTTACTCAGGAGGCAGATCCCTCACGAGGCCCCAAAGTTTCCATACTCTCAGTGGGAGGAAACTGACAAATGAAGAGGAGACACAGTCAAGGTGCAGACGCTCCACCAAGTTCAGCAGGTGGCAGCCAGTAATGTGGTTATGGGTGTGGAGTCTTGGTGTGTTCTCCCTGCACCTTCATCTCTTCATTCCCCTTCCCAGATCCAGACCTGGACAAACCAGGCAGTCAGGGAAGCTCCTGCAGCTCAGGGGCAGGAGGATCCACGCTGAGAACAGCTGGCTTGGGAGGGCTGCTGGGGAGGCACAGGCACCCTCACTCTGGTGCTTTCAGAGGCATGCAAGCAGCTGTTGGGTACAAAAAAAGCAGATGGTGGCCAATGCCAGGGCTGCTCTCGCCCATTTCTAAATGAATGTGACTGTCATCTGCTATTGACGCCAATGTGGGGGCACTGTCAGGGGCATCGAGTGTCCAGGGATCAGCACCCGGATTCCTTCTCAGGTGAATAAATGATCCTAAGGTTCTTTAAAGGAAGCTCCAGAGAACACAGTGACTGTTACTGAAATGCCAAAAGGACCCAAATGAAAGCTAACATCAATCCTAAAGGGTTTTGCTTTGCCCCAGTTCTCCTGAGTCCTCCTCACCGCAGGTGGGTGCTTCCTGGCCTCCACACACAGCAAGGGTGAAATACTGCCAAGGCAGCCACCAATGCGGCCCATCCTACAATACGGCTGGTCAAGAAATCAGGCCTGTGTGTGTCTGGTGGGGCAGGCAGGGAGATTACCTATGAACTTTGAAAGCATTTTGTATAAACAAAATTATTCCAGGCCTGATAACTGCTGCTAAATATGCACAGAGTGTAAATCTAATTTAGATTTACTCACAGAGTATAAATCTAATATTCAGCATTTGCTCCTTAGCAAAAAGGAAACATGAATCTTAGAACCTATCAATATTAGTAGCTCTGCCATCTGGGATTTTGACAGGACGGAGCAGTGTCCATGTGCTTCTGATGTCTGTAATCCATCAATGCACAGCAAGTCATATTCAACCTGTTCCCTCACTAGTAAAACGGCAATACCACCTGCTTGCCAGAGTGGTTTGAGAACTGAACACAAATTTATATATATATATATATATATATATATATATATATATATACACACACACACACACACACACACACATATATATATAATTTAACATGTTGTATATATCATCTTATATGTACAAATAAAATGCTTTGTATTTTATGCCTGGTCTGGAGTATGCAAAATACATTACTATTATATAAAGTAAAAATAAAAACAAAAGTCAACAAGTAAGCTATGAGAAAAAAATCACTATCAATATCAGATATTTTTTGAGAGGGAGTCTTGCTCTGTTGCCCAGGCTGGAGTGCAGTGGTGCAATCTCAGCTCACTGCAACCTCTGCCTTCCATGTTCAAGTGATTCTCCTACCTCAGCCTCCCAAGTAGCTGGGACTATAGATTCCTGCCACCATACCCAGCTAATTTTTTTTTTTTTTTGAGATGAAGTCTCACTCTTGTTTCCCAGGCTGGAGTGCAATGGTGTGATCTTGGCTCACTTCAATATCTGCCTCCTGGGTTCAAGTTATTCTCTTGCCTCAGCCTCCCAAGTAACTGGGATAACAGGTGCCCACCATATGCAGCTAATTTTTGTATGTTTTAGTAGAGACAGGGTTTCACCATGTTAGCCAGGCTGACCTCAAACTCCTGACCTTGTGATCTGCCTGCCTCAGCCTCCCAAAGTGCTAGGAATACAGGCATGAGCCACTGCACCCAGCCAATACCAGATTTTTTAAAAGACTGTTCAAGTTTCAACTGATCAAAGGCTTGCCATATCATTTGGAGAAAAACTGATCTTAAGAAAGTTTGTGTGGATAGGCAGAGACTGAAAGTCTGGGAGAGGGTGTAAGCTCTGAGCAGCTGCATCTGGAGATCTGGGCTCAGAATCCAGCTTTGCCACTTGTGAGCTGCTGTCCCTGGTTATGTGCCTGATGAGGGCCACATACTCAGATAGAGGGTGTAAAAGACAGGGCTTGTCTTGTCCACAGTGTAGTGCTTAGTCCAATGAGACAATGTAGGTTACTCACATAAGCCATCCATAATACATTAAAACAAGCAAAGGTAAACCTGAAAAAGCAATGAAGACACAACAACAAAAAACAATTGCAGTAGTACAAAAAACACTTGCAAGTCTAGCACACAGAGAAAGCCTTTGGAGGTGGGGTGGGTGGCTGGGGCCCTGGCTGAACAAGGAAACCGGAAGCAAGCAGCTGTGCCTGAGTTCTGTGTTTCCCTGCCTCTGGACTACAGTCTTGCTGAAGAATCTGCTCCCTCTGGGACCAGCTTCCTTATCAGCAAAGAGGGAGTGGGCTTGATGGCCTCCAGGTCTCTTTCAGCTGCAATATTTCATGGCTAATAATGAAAATAACACCAAAATTGCATGCTTATGATAAGCCAGGCTCTTGGATGACGATTCATTCTCACCACCATGCTCTTGTTAATATCCTCGTTTTATAGATAAAGAAATGAAAACACAAGAGAGGTGAAGTAATGCACTCACTGCCACACAGAAAGTGAAGATCCAGAATTCCAACCCAGGCAGATGGTCTCCAGAGCTGTGCTCTCCACCTCTGCCACCCAGTGCCCTGTAAGAGCCCGAGTGAGCAACAGAAAGACTGAGCAATGTCCCCCAACCCTCACTTCATGTACAGAAGAGGCTCCTGGTTCTGCTACTCCCTTTACTCAGTCTGGAAAGAAAAGATGTTTGAATGTTCTTGAAGTTGGTCAGCAAGAGAAGTGACAGCCCCACTGAAACACCAGGGCTGGCCCGCAGGCTCTGTTCACTTTCAGATGAACTCAGTGCACTACTGCTGCATGCTCAATAATTGGACTGGCCTTTCCCTCTGGTTACTGGGAGGGAAACACTGAATCCTTGGAATTTCCTGGGTAATGAGAGTGTCTTTATTTCTGAACCCCTTGGATCACATAAGAGTTTATGTTATGAGATGACTCAGGAAGCGGTTGGTCACCACAAAGATCGACCATGGAATTAAGGAGCTGGGGTTTGGAGCCCACCTCAACTCTGGAGAGTGGAGGTTGGTTGGAGATTGAGTTCTAACACATGACCAATTATTTGATAATCTTGCCTGCATAAATAAACCCCAATAAAAATGCTGGGTGCTGAAGTTCAATGGCACTTAATGGTTGGTGAGCACATGGGTGTGCTGGGAGGGTGAAATACGGTGATTCCATAGGGAGGAGTCAGAAGTTCTGCACTCAGGACCCTCCCAGACCTACTCCTATCTTATGGCTGTTCCTGATCTGTATCCTTTATAAAACTGTAATTAAGTCCTGCACTTTCCCAAGTTTTATGAACCATTCTAGCTCATGATTGAATATGAAAGTTCTATGGGTGTCAGTTCATTCACACTAGAAGTTAAACTGAAGACCTTATACGCCCCTTTATACGTATGTGTGCAAGCATGCATGCATGCTTCTGCATGATTTTTTTAACGAGGTTTAAATTGTGCTTCTACATATTTTTTTTTTTTTAGATTTTGTTGTTTTAAACAAGGTTTAATCATGCGTCTGCATGATTATGTTTTTCTTTTGTTGTTGTTTAGACAAGGTTTCCCTCTGTAACCCAGGCTGGAATACAGTGGCACAATCACAGTTCATGGCTTGAGCTCAAGGGATCATCCTGCCTCAGCTTCCCAAGTATGCCACCACGCTCAGCTAATTTTTTTTTTTTTTGAGATGGAACATTGCTCTGTAGCCCAAGCTGGACTGTAGTGGTATGATGTCATTTCACTGCAACATCTGCCTTCTGAATTCAAGCAATTCTCCTGCTTCAGCCTTTGGAGTAGCTTTGGAGTAGCTGAGATCACAGGCATGTGTCACCATGTCTGGCTAATTTTTTGGTATTTGTTTTTAGAGATAGGGTTCTGCCATGTTTGCAAGGCTGGTCTTGAACTCCTGACCTGAAGTGATCTGTCCGCCTTAGCCTACCAAAGTTCTGGGATTACAGGTGTGAGCCATGGCACCTGGCCCCACCCAGCTAATTTTTTGACAGAGATGGGCGTCTCCCTATGTTTCCCAGGCTTTTTGCCCAACTAAAAAATATTTTTCTTCTGATTTGTTGGAATGATCTATATTCCACAGATTTTTTTTTTTTTTGAGATCATCTTGGCTCACTGCAACCTCTGCCTCCTGAGTTCGAGTGATTCTCCTGCCTCAGCCTCCCAACTAGCTGGGATTACAGGTGCTCGCCTCCATACCCAGCTAATTTTTTTGTGTGTTTTTAATAGAGATGGGGTTTCACTATGTTGGCCAAGCTGGTCTCAAATTCCTTACCTTGTGATCTGCCCACCTCAGATTTCCAAAGTGCTGGTATTACAGGCATGAGCTACCACACCTGAATGCTTTTGAATTTTATATTCCTTCAAGGCAGCCTCTTGGAATATTCTTTGGCTCCAACTTCCACAACCTGTGAGTCTGTTCATGAGTCTTCCCAGGTTTCTGGGACATCATGCCCAGCCTGGGCCCAGAGCTCTGTGCCCCCTTGTCTGCATGAGTTGGTTGGAGTCTTCTGGATATAGTCATCCCTCAGAGAGGGCAGCCCATTTACTCCAGGCTTGTTTAAGGCAACTGGACTTCACACTGGGCTCCTCTAGGCATATGAGCTGTGAGACTCCCTGTCTCTTTCCAACCCAGGAAACAGGACTGGAATGCAAGTCAGTGAGAGCAGATGTTACAGGGAAAACTCTGAATCTGCTTAATTACTTTTATTTTCATTTTTGAAACAAGGTCTCACTCTATCACCCAGGCTGGAGTGCAGTGGCACAATCTAGACTTGGCAACCTCCACCTCCTAGTCTCAAGCGATCCTCCTGCCTCAGCCTCCTAAGTAGCTGGAACAGGAGGCCTGCATTACCATGTCTAATTTTTTTCTTTTTTTGAGGCAGAGTCTTGTTCTGTCACCCAGGCTGGAGTGCAGTGGCATGATATTGGCTCAGTAACCTCTGCCTCCTGGTTTATGCGATTCTCCTGCCTCAGCCTCTCAAGTGGCTCCTGCCACAATACTCACCAATTTTTGTAGTTTTAGTAGAGACAGGTTTTCATCATGTTGGCTACGCTGGTCTTGAACTCCTGACTTCAAGTGATCCATCCACCTCGAACTTTCAAAATGCTGGGACTACAGGTGTGAGCCACTGGTGCTGGCTTTAATCCTTCAAACTCTCCCATCTTTCCTAAGGGCCAGTGGCTGTGTGCATAATATATTTATGAGATTTCTAGGCTCTAACAAGAAAAGTCAAAGGGCCATGGATGTATAGTCACACAGTAAAAACAGAGGGGGTCGCTGTATATTTTTATTTTGAATGAGACACTGGAAGGCTGGAGCAGCTTTTCCAACTGGGTGGCTTGTGCATGACCTCAAGCAGTCATAATTTGTTTATCAATAAAGTATCTCCCTAGTTTTGGGAGACACTGAGCTCTCTGAAATTAAGACTGTGTTAAATTGTTAAAATCAACAAGTCGCAGAGACTAGTCTTTCTTCCAACAGCCTATATAATTATCCCTTTTCTTCTTTTATTTTTGTTTTCTTGTTTCTGTCTTTTTAATTTTATTATCTCTTTGAAAAGATTACTTCAATGCAAGAGCCAATCTATTATCAGGAGGAAGAAGCAGACACAGTATCTGTGGTTTTTCTTTAAGAAACTCAGGTTCCCAGGTTCATCCATGAACCTGGAAACCATCATTCTCAGCAAAGTGACACAAGAACAGAAAATCAAACACTGCATGTTCTAACTCATAGGCGGGTGTTGAACAATGAGAACACATGGACACAGGGAGGGGAGCATCACACACTGGGGTCTGTTGGGGGAAAATAGGGGAGGAACAGCGGGGGGTGGGGAGTTGGGGAGAGATACCATTGGAAGAAATGCCAGATATAGGTGAAGGGGAGGAAGGCAGCAAATTACGCTGCCATGTGTGTACCTATGCAACAATCTTGCATGTTCTTCACATGTACCCCAAAACCTAAAATGCAATTTAAAAAAAAGAAACTCAGGTAGCTGGAATTCTCCCTTATAGATGTGAAAAAACAAAGTAGGTGTGAGTTTAAGAAAACAGATTCAGTCCCTATCATTTCAGGACATGTGCCACGCCTGACCATGGATGGGTTCACTGCTCCACTGATGGCGAGTTTGTTTGTTTGTTGACAGAGTTTCACTCTTGTTGCCCAGGCTGGAGTGAAATGACATGATCTCAGTTCGTTGCAACCTCTGCCTCCCAGGTTCAAGCAATTCTCCTGCCTCAGACTCCTGAGTAGCTGTAATTACAGGTGCCCGCCACCATGCTCAGCCAATTTTTTTTGTATTTTTAGTAGAGAGAGGGTTTCACCATGTTGGCCAGCCTGGTCTTGAATGCTTGATCTCAGGTGATCCACCCTCCTCAGACTCCCAAAGTGTTGGGATTACAGGCGTGAGCCCCCATGCCTGGCACTGCTGGTGAGTTTTGAATGAGGGAGAAGCCTATCAGTTCAAGAGCAGCCAGTGGGCAAGACTGAGGGAAATCCCCATTCACTGCCATTCCCTCCTGCTCTGTGTTTACCAACTGCTCACAAATGTGGGCCAGCTAACAGAGGGCTCAGAGTGCCTGAAAAACAAAGAAAAGAACCCTGACTGCCAAATCCCAATCATTCTAGCTGAGAGACGAAGCAAGCCCTAGGCACTCTCTCTCAAGCAACCAACACATCACACAGTTTAGAAACAAGCTCCTCCTGGTTCCTTTTGAATTCTCCAAGGATACAATCCTGGATTTAATCTGACTTTACTTTTCTCAATTTACCCAGTATTCTCATGAAAATCTGAATTTGAATATTAGGTGATTCTTGAAATGATATATACCTTAAATCTCACAAAATCTTATAATTAAAAACTTAAGCTTTGATATATAAAAACAATGTTTCTAATACAAGCGATTAGGAATCATTTTTAAAAATACAATTTATTACATTTAAAAACCCACCGAATATGTAAGAATAAATCAACAAAAGATATATAATACCTTTACACAGAAAACTATAAAATATTACTGAGAGAAATTAAAGACCCAAATAAACAGACATACCGCTTTCAGGGACAGGAAGATTTAATATAGTAAAGATGGCCATTACCCTCAAAGAATTTCCAATCAAAATTCTAGCATGCTTTTTGGAGAGGGGTAATTTCAAGTTGATTGTAAAAGTTATATGGAAATAAATAGTGCCAAGAATAGTCAAGGTAGCTTTAAAAGAACAATGAAGTAGGAGAACTTCTTCTATCAGATATCAAAACATTATTATTATATGTCTATACTTATCTACATTATATATCTTTAAACAGTAGCTAAGTTAATTATATAGCCCTAAGTTACACAGTAGGGTTTTGGCACAAGGTTAGACAAATATATCAATGAAACAGAATTTCAGGTTCAGAAACAGCCCCTCAGATGTGGATGCTTGGTTTATGGTAAAGGGGGTATTGTAGAACAGTGCAATGAGAATGAATAAATAAATAAATGTGGTCTATGCATATAATGATATACTATATAGCAACAGAAAAATGAACTCTGCTCTTTTATCAACAACACAGATAAATCTCAACAAATAATGAGGAGAGGGAGCCAGATTCCAAAGAATAATATACTACGTCTTCATTTAAACAATTTAAAGCTACTAAGTAGGTAAAACAA
Source organism: Sapajus apella (assembly GCF_009761245.1). Lineage (NCBI taxonomy): Eukaryota > Metazoa > Chordata > Mammalia > Primates > Cebidae > Sapajus > Sapajus apella. The sequence goes on from NW_022437242.1 coordinate 77,005, forward strand.
ATCATTGATCTTAAAAATCATGATACTGTTTGCCCTGGGTAGAAAGGATGTGGTAGTGATTGAGAGAGAGAAGCTGGGCAAGGCTTCCAGGGTGCTGGTAATTTTCTGTCTTATATGAGTAGTGATTATGAGCATGTGTTCATTTTGTGAACATATCAGTTATTGATAAATAGTGTGCTGTATATGTTATACTAAAAAAACCAAAATTCAATAAATAAATGAAATCGGTGGTTTAATGTTAAAAATTTACATCGAAACACACATATATTGTTTAACTGCAAAGATGTTTATTTCAACACTGTTTGCAAAAGCAAAAGAAACCTGAAACAAGTAACATCACTTAAGAGTGGAAAACATTCCACTAGGAAAAGTTTGATAACCACTGGAATTGTGATTGTAACAAAAAAACTAAGGATAGTTATTGAAAGGGTAGTTACTGAATAGTCCTTCAGGGCACAGAGAAATCTCAATGCTGAATCATAAGCTTAAAAACCTAGAGTAGTTTTTCCTTTTGAAAAAAAACTTCTAAATATAGAAGTTTTGGATCCACTTCTAAATATAGCTGCATTACTTCAGAGACTCAGATAATAAGCACACTATTTTTTTCCTGTCTTCTGTTTCCTGCAATGCCTAAAACCTGGTCTATTTTTTGGAGGTCTTTGCTACAGTCTAGGAAGCCTAAGCTGAAGTGGAGATACGAGGCTCAGAGATAAGGTATTTCCGTGGAGCTGCGTGGCCCTGGAAGATGAAGAGGGTGGAGGATAACAAAACTGTAGCTGCTAGGAGTGTCTCCAAGCTACCATCATCTCCCTCACACCCTCACAGGGTCCCCAGTCACTGGAGGCTGGCCTACCTGCTCCCTAAAGAATCTGCATATAAGAATCATTTGTTTGGCTGGGCACGGTGGCTCACACCTGTAATCCCTGCGCTTTGGGAGGCCAAGGTGGGCAGATCACCTGAGATCAGGAGTTAGAGACCAGCCTGGCCAACATGGCAAAACCCCATCTCTACCAAAAAATAGCAAAAGTTAGCCAAGCATGGTGCGGGGCACCTGTAATCCCACCTACTTGGAAGGTTGAGGCAGGAGAATCACTTGAACCTGGGAGACAGAGGCTGCAGTGAGCCAAGATCATGCCATTGCACTTCAGCCTGGGCAACAAGAGTGAAACTCTATCTCAAAAAAAAAATCATTTGTTCTACCCTGACCCCACAGCTTGTATAGTTCCAGCTTGCTGAGGTGGGAAGTGTCTGAGCCTGGGGAGCACTATGTTGTGTTAGCATTCACTTACATCCGCTTCACCCTCCTATTGTTTGGGGGGCAATGAGACACCACACCCAATGGAGGGGCTGAAGCTACTAGGATTTTTTTTTTTTTTTTTTTTTTTTTATCAGATCCTCAAGTGTGTTTCCTTCTCCCTCTATTCAAGAAATGAAGTCCCAGGCCCTGCTTTCTAGGCACCAGGAACATCAACAGCTCAGGCCCACAGGCCGCTCTGCTCTAAGCCTTGGCTGCTTGATGGAAGCAGTGCAGGTTGGGTCTGCCCCAGTCCCTCTTCTGTTGTCAGTTGGTTGGGGTCTCAGGTGACATTTCTTATTTTCACATTCTCTCACTCAGACACTGAATCTTCTCTTTTAGCTAGCCTCTTCTGCTAGAATTTAAGCAGAAGGTTTCACTCAAGCCCAGGCAGTCATACAGGTTGTCAGTGGAGAGCAAGGCTCAGAGGCCCCTGCCCAGTGCTCCTCCATTAAACCACCCTCTTTGCATCTTATATTGCTGTTAGCAAATCTACTGATGAAATCTTTCTTCCTATTTATGATTTGTTTAAGAAAGTCAGTAAAACAAAACAGGATATAAAAGTGGGAACATTCATCATTATAAGTGCCTTCTAAGTACTGACAGTTCCAGATAGGTAAGGCTTATATGAACACAAAAAAATATCTAGGTATGCGATGTTACAAATGCAATTAAAAACCAAAAGGAACTAGGGTAAAATATCAGATAAAGGCTCAAGAAAAAAATCAGTGGGCAGCTGTCTGAAGATTTTCTCCTTCTAGTATCTTCCAGGTAACAAATGCCTTAGAAGTTAGGAACTGTAATACCGACAAAATAACACTTTCCACTCACAAAGCAACTTCTACCCAGTGCAGGAAACTGACCCACTACATTGCCTAAAAGAGCACAGTTAAAATGGAATTTTCTTTGGTTAACAAAGTTTCTGGACATAATATGTTCAGGCACTAAAAGATGGAGGGTTCTACTTGACAGCAATGAGCTGAATCTTCAGAATCCAAATGTTTCTACAAACCCGCCCACATCAAGCACTGAAGAATGAGAAGACAAAAGTAAGCTTATTTGAGGGCAAATTGGAAATAATATAATAAAAACAACAGCTAAACTTAACAATTTTCTGTGCACCAGATTGGTATTAAGTAAGTGCCTCCTCATCAAATCACACAATCTCTTAAGAAGGTGTTATTCTATTTTTACAGATAAAGCAACCGAGGCACAGGGAAATGAAGTAATTCATAGACTGGTAGTGAAATGGGTAGCTTCTGGAGTTCTAGATTGCACTTCATGTTAAAAGAATCACTCTAGTTTCTCCGTTTAGACATCGGTATGGAGTCCATAGCAATAATCCAGGGAAGAGATAATGATGGCTTAGAGCAAGAAGATAGAAGTAGAGGTGATGAGAAATGGAAGATTACAATTACAATTTCTTTTTCTAATTACATCTAGATATCCTAACAGATAGGGTGTGGGATGTGAGGAAAAATGGCAATCAAGAATGACTCCAAGATGTTTTGCCTAAGCAACTACCAACTGGAAACATGGAGTTACCATAGGTTGGTTGGGTTTTTCTTTCAATACTTTAAATATTTCATTACATAAGTCTTAGAGCAATGAGACAATAGAAAGAAAGGACATCCAAACTAGAAAGGAGGAAGTCAAATTATCCATGTTTATAAATGAAATAACCTTATACTTGGAAAAACCAGGACTCCACCAAAAAACTGCAAGAACTGATAAATAAGCTGAAGGAGACAAAACCAGCATACAAAAAGCAGTAGCATTTCTATATGCCAACAGTGAGCAATCTGAGAAGAACATCAAGAAAGTAATCCCATTTACAACAGCTAAAAATAAAATACTTCTCAGAAATTTTTTTTAAATCCTAAAATCTACCTGGAACCATGAAATATCCAGAATAACCAAAGCTATCCTCAGCAACAAAACTGGAGGAATAACATTATCTGACTTCAAATTATATTATTGAGTTACAGTAACCAAAACAGCATGGTACAGGCATAAAAACAGACACACAGACAAATAGAATAGAATAGAATAGAATAGAATAGAATAGAATAGAATAGATCTGGAAACATATCCAGACATCCGCAGTGAACCCATTTCCAACAAATGTGCCAAGAACATACATTGGGGAAAGAACAGCCTCTTCAATAAATGGTGCTGGGAAAACTGGATATCTATATGTAGTAGAATGAAACTGGATATTTGCTGGGCACATTGGCTCTCACCTATAATCTCAGTCATTTACAAGGCCAAGGTTAGTGGATCATTTGAGGTCAGAAGTTTGAGACCAGCCTGGACAACACAGTGAAACCCCATTTATACTCAAAATACGAAAATTAGCCAGGCATGGTGGCATACACTTGTAATCCCAGCTACTCAGGAGGCTGAGGCATGAGAATTGCTTGAACCTGGGAGGTAGAGGTTGCAATGAGTTGTGATCACATCGCTGTACTCCAGCCTGGTACAAAATGAGACCTTGTCAAAAAAGAGAGAGAGAGAGAAGAAAGAAGGAAAGAAAGAAAAGAAAACAGAAGAAAAGAAAAGAAAGAAAGAGACTGGATCCCTATTTCTTGCCATATACAAAAATCAAAATTAATTAAATACTTAAATCTAAAACCTCAAACTATGAACCCACTACAAGAAAACATTGGGGAAACTCTCCAGGACATTGCACTGAGCAAAGAGTTATTGAGTAATACCACACAAAGACAGGCACCCAAAGCAAAAATGGACAAATGGGATCATACCAAGTTTAAAAACTTCTACACAGCAGAAGATATAATCAACAAAGTAAAAGCACAATTCACCAAATGGAAGAAAATATTTTTAAACTATCCATTTGACAAGGGATTAATAAACAGAATATATAGAGTTCAAACAACTCAATAAGGAAAAACTCTAGTAATACAATTATAAAATGGGCAAAAGATCAGAATAGATATTACTCCAAAGAAGACATACAAATGGCAAGCAGGTATATGAAAAGACATTCAACATCACTGATCATCAGAGAGATGCAAATCAAAACTACAGTGAGAACTCATTAAAAAATCTGGAGACAACAAATGCTGGAGAGGATGTAGAGAAATAGGAATGCTTTTACACTGTTGATGGGAGTGTAAATTAGTTCAACCATTGTGGAAGACAGTGTGGCGATTCCTCAAGGAACTAGAAATAGCAATACCATTTGACCCAGCAATCCCATTACTGGAAATATACTCAAAAGATTACAAATCGTTCTATTCTAAAGGCACACGTATGTTCACTGTAACACTATTTACAATAACAAAGACCTGGAAGCAACCCAGATGCCTATCAATGATAGACTGGATAAAGAAAATGTGGCACATATACACCATGGAATACTATGCAGCCAAAAAAAGGATGATTTCATGTCCTTTGCAGGGACATGGATGAATCTAGAAACCATCATTCTCAGCAAACTGACACAAGAACAGAAAACCAAACACCACATGGAACTCACAGGTGGGTGCTGAAAAATGAGAACACATGGACAGAGGGAGGGGGACATCTTTCACTGGGATCTGTTGGGGGTGGGAGGTTAGAGGAGGGATAGCAGGGGGGTGGGGATATTGGGAGGGATAACTTTGGGAGAAATACTTAAAGTAGGTGATGGGGGGATGAAGGCAGCAAACCACCATGGCATGTGTATACCTATGTAACAATCCTGCAAGGTCTTCACATGTACCCCAGAACTTAAAGTACAATAATTATAATAAAGAAGAAATCATCTCACACCAGTTAAAATGGTTTGTATCCAAAAGACAGGCAATAATGAACGTTGGTGAGGATGTGGAGAAAAGTGAACCCTGGTACATGGCTGGTGTAATGTAAATTAATACAACCACCATGGAGAGCAGTATGGAGATTCCTCAAAAAACTAAACATGGAACTACCATACAACCTAGCAATCCCATTGCTAGGGATATTCTCAAAAGAAGGGAAATCAGTAAATCAAGGAGATATATGCACTCTCATGTTTGCTGCAGCACTATCCACAATAGCTGAGATTTGGAATCAACCTAAGTGTCATCAACAGATAAATGTATAAAGGAAATATGGTACATATATATAATGGAGTATTATTCAGCCATAAAAAGACTGATCCTGTCATTTACAACAACATGGATGGAACTGGAGGTCATTATGTTAAGTGAAATAAGCCAGGTATAGGAAGACAAACTGCATGTTCTGACGTCTTTGTGGGAGCTAAAAATTAAGATAGTTGAACTCATGGAAAGAGAGAGTAAAACAATGGTTACCAGAGGCTGGGAAGGGTAGTGGGTAGGTGGGGACAGAGAGGAGATAGTTAATGGGTAAAAACATATAATTAGATAGAAAAAATTGAGATCTAGTATTTAGCAGAACAACACGGTGACTATAGTCAACAATAATTTACTATATATTTAAAAATAACTTAAAGAATATAACTAGATGGTTTATAATACAAAGCAATGATAAATGCTTGAGGTGATGGATACATCATTTATCCTGATGTGATTATTACACATTGTATACCTGTATCAAAATATCTCGATGTACCCCATAAATATATACACCTACCATGTAACCACAAAAATAAAAATACAATTAAAAATACAATTTGAAACTCTGAATAGACCAATAACAAGGTCTGATGTTGAGGCAGCAATTAATAGCCTACCAACTAAAAAAAGGTCAGGTCTAGACAGGTCCACAGCCGAATTCTACCAGACGTACAAAGAGGAGCTGGTACCATTCCTGTTGGAACTATTCCAAACAATATAAAAAGAGGGAATCCTCCCTAACTCTTTTTATGAGGCCAACATCATCCTGACACCAAAATCTGGTAGAGACATAACTAAAAAAGAAAATTACAGGCTAATATCCATTAGGAACATTGATGCAAAAATCTTCAATAAAATACTGGCAAACCAAGTCCAACAGCACATCAAAAAGCTTATCCACCACGATCAGGTAGGCTTCATCCCAGGGATGCAAGGCTGTTTCAACACACGCTATAAATGTAATTCTCCACATAAAAAGAACCAAAGACAAAAACCACATGGTTATCTCAATAAATGCAGAGAAGGCCTTCAACAACATTCAACAACCCTTCATGCTAAAACTCTCAGTAAACTAGGTATTGATGGAACGTATCTCAAAATAATAAAAGCTATTTACAAGAAACCCACAGCCAGTATCATACTGAATGGGCAAAAACTGGAAGCACTCCCTTTGAAATGCAGCACTAGACAAGGATGCCCTCTCTCACCACTCCTATTCAATATAGTATTGGAAGTTCTAGCCAGAGCAATCAGGCAAGAAAAAGAAATAAAGCATATTCAATTAGGAAAAGAAAAAGTCAAATTGTCCCTACTTGCAGATGACATGATCGTATATTTATAAGACCCCATCATCTCAGCCCAAAATCTCCTTAAGCTGATAAGCAACTTCGGCAGTCTCAGGACATAAAATTGATGTGCAGAAATCACAAGCATACCTATACATCAATAACAGAAAAACAGAGAGCCAAATCATGAGTGAATTCCCATTTATAATTGCTACAAAGAGAATAAAATACCTAGGAATACAACTAACAAAGGATGTAAAAGATCTCTTCAAGGAGAACTACAAACCACTGCTCAATGAAATAAGAGAGGACACAAACAGATGGAGAAACATTCCAAGCTCATGGTTAGGAAGAATCAATACTGTGAAAATGACCATACTGCCCGAAGTAATTTATAGATTCAATGCTATCCCCATCAAGCCACCTATGACCCTCTTCACAGAACTGGAAGAAACCACCTTAAGCTTCATATGGAACCAAAAGAGAGCCCACATAGCCAAGTCAATTCTAAGCAAAAAGAACAAAGCTGGAGGTATCACGCTACGTGATTTCAAACAATACTACAAGGCTACAGTAATCAAAACAGCATGGTACTGGTACTGAAACAGAGATATAGACCAATGGAACAGAACAGAGGCCTCGGGGGAATTGCCACACATCTACAATCATCTGATCTTTGACAAACCGGACAAAAACAAGCAAGAGGGAAAGATTCCTTGTTTAATAAATGGTGTTGGGAAAACTGGCTAGCTATGTGCAGAAAGCTGAAACTAGACCCCTTTCTGACACCTTACACTAAAATTAACTCCACATGGATTAAAGACTTAAACATAAGGTCTAACCCCATAAAAACCCTAGAAGAAAACCTAGACAAAACCAATCAGGACATAGGCATAGGCAAGGACTTCATGACTAAAACACCAAAAGCATTGGCAACAAAAGCCAAAATAGACAAATCGGATCTAATTAAACTCCAGAACTTCTGCACAGCAAAAGAAAGAATCATTAGAGTGAACCAGCAACCATCAGAATGGGAAAAAATTTTTGCAATCTACCCATCTGACAAAGGGCTAATATCCAGAATCTACAAAGAACTAAAACAGATTTACAAGAAAAAAACAAAAAAACCCATTCAAAAATTGGTGAAGGACATGAACAGACACTTTTCAAAAGAAGACATATATGAGGCCAACAAACATATGAAAAAATGCTCATCATCACTGGTCATTAGAGAAATGCAAATCAAAACCACATTGAGATACACCTCACGCCAGTTAGAATGGTGATCATTCAAAAATCTGGAGACAACAGATGCTTGAGAGGATGTGGAGAAATAGGAACACTTTTGCATTGTTGGTGGGAGTATAAATTAGTTCAACCATTGTGGAAGACAGTGTGGCGATTCCTCAGAGACCTAGAAATGGAAATTCCATTTGACCCAGCAATCCCATTACTGGGGAGATAGCCAAAGGATTATAAATTGTTCTACTATAAGGACACATGCACACAAATGTTCATTGCAGCACAGTTTACAATAGCAGAGACCTGGAACCAACTCAAATGCCCATCGATGATAGACTGGACAGGGAAAGTGTGACACATATACACCATGGAATATTATGCAGCCATCAAAACGATGAGTTTGTGTCCTTTGTAGGAACATAGATGAATCTGGAAACCATAATTCTCAGCAAACTGACACAAGAACAGAAAATCAAACAGCGCATGTGCCCACTCACAGGTGGGTGTTGAACAATGAGAACACATGGGCACAGGGAGGGGAGCATCACACACTGGGGTTTGTTTGGAGGGGTCCAAGGGAGGGACAGCAGGGGGGTGGGGAGGTTGGGGAGAGATAACATGTGGAGAAGTGCTAGATGTAGGTGACATTGGGATGGAGGCAGCAAACTACATTGCCATGTGTGTACCTATGCAACAATCCTGCATGATCTGCACATGCACCCCAGAACCTAAAGTACATTAAAAAAAAAAAAAAGCCAGGTGTGGTAGCGCATGCCTATGATCACACCTGAGGCAAGAGAATTATTGCTTGAATCCAGGAAACAGAGGTTACAGTGAGCCAAGATTGCATCAACACAGGGAGACTCTGTCTCAAATAAATTAAACACTTAAAAGAGTTCATAAAAGAATATATACATATAGCTTATAACTGGAAAATGTTCAATTACATTAATCAATGGAATCTATTAAAACCAACAGAAACCTAAAATAGATTACCTCTCTTACACTGGTAGTTCAAATGTTTTTTTGTTTGTTTTAAATTTTTGTTTTCTTGAGGTAGAGTCTGGCTCCATCATCCAGGCTGGAGTGCAGTGGCACAGTCTCAGCTCCCTGTAACCTCAAACTCCTGGGCTTAAGCAATTCTCTCACCTCAGCCACCCAAGTAGCTGAAAGCACAGGCATGTGCCACCACACCTAGATAACTTTTGTATTTTTCGTAGAGATAGAGTTTCGCCATGTTGTCCAGGCTAGTCTTGAACTCCTCAGCTCGTGTGATCCACCTACCTCAGCCTCCCAAATGCTGAGATTACAGACGTGAGACACTGTGGCCAGCCCAAGGGTTTTTTAAAAAAATTATTATTATCAATAGACACAGAAAATGCTTTCAATAAAATTCAGCTTCCCTTCATGTAAAAAACTCTCAGCAAACTAGGCATCGAAGGAATATACCTCAAAAATAATAAGTGAAATCTATGACAAACCCACAGCCAACATCATATTGAATGTTCTGGAGGGCCCAGAGATGTGGATATAATGTATTTGTAAGAATTATATTAAACAATATTTACTTGGTAAATAGTACCTTGCAATCTATCAAAGTTCAATAAGAGCAATTTCAGCATCAAGTAGTGAACAGTAGTTAAATAACAAGAGATCAATCAAAAGTGCATTAAAAGGAGCAGCACCAGCTAATGTGCTGCTGGAAGCATATCATACTGGAAGTATTCCCACTGAGAACCAGAACAACACCAGGATGTCCTCTCTCACCACTCCTACTCAATAAAGCACTGGAAGTCCTAGACAGAGTAGTAAGAAAAACAAATAAAGGCATCCAGGATGAGTGAAAGTCAAACTCTCTTCCATATTTGCAGACAATATGACTTTATACTAGAAAAGCCCATAGTCTCTGCCCAAAAGCTCCTAGATCAGACAACTTTAGCAAAGTTTCAGGATACAAAATCAATGTACAAAAATCAATAGCATTTCTATACACCAACAATATCCAAGCTGAGAGACAAATCAAGAACACAATCCCATTGACAATACCATGAATACTTGAACTGTGTGTGTCAGACCCATGACCCACAAGAAGATGGCCTGATCTGGCCCAGGAATTGGAGAAAGACACTTCCAATTTTTAGGGGAAGATCCTCTTCTATGCGAAAACAGCCAAAGAAGGTTGGATGGCTGCCATGTCCACTTAGTGAGTGCTCTAGGTGCTCTGGAAAGAAAATGACCACAACAGGCAGAAGCCGGCTGTGAGGTCAAGTCGCATCCTTTCCCAAGTTGCCTTTGATGCCTGGATTTTCATCTGCAGCCCACAGGGACCCAGAAGTGCCAGGGGGACTGTGGACCCCCAGGAGGGAGGCAGGTCATGATGTGCGGGCTTGAGTCCAGAGCACCTGCCTTTTGATTATTTTCCCTGTAGCAGAGTCCTGAATGCCTAGAGCCTTGGCAGCACATCAGCTGGTGCTCTCCCCTTAAAGCCCTTTTGATTGATCTCTTGTTAGTTTAGCTACTGCTCATTCATTGATGCTAAAATTGCTGTTATTGAAGTTCGACAGATAGCATTAGGATTGTAAGATACTATTTATCAAATAAAAATTGTTTAATATAATTCTTAAAAATACATTATTTCCATATCTCTTGGCCCTCTATAATTATATAGAATAAGTATTGTATTTCTGTTTAGAGAAAGGACCTCTCTTACCCCAAGATCATTATGTTTGACATGGATAGAAAGGCTTAATACAAAGATCATCTCTGATCTATGAGCTGTTATTAAAAAACAGTACAGTAAATTGGCCAGGATAAACTGCAGCTTTAAAACAAAACAAAACAAAAAAAAAAAAAAGAAAAGAAAAGAATATGCTTATACACTGCTGGTGGGAAAATAAATTAGTTTAGCCACTGTGGAGAGCAGTTTGGAGATTTCTCAAAGAACTTAGGACTACCATTAGACCCAGCAATCCCCTTACTGGGTATATACCCAAAAGAATATAAATTGTTCTACTATAAAGACACATGTATGTTTATTGCAGCACTGTTCACAATAGCTAAGACATGAAATCAACCTAAATTCCCACATCAGTGGACTGGATGATGAAAACGTGGTACATATACACCATGGAATACTACACAGCCATAAAAAAAGAATAAAATCACGTCCTTTACAGCAACATGGATGGAGTTGCAGGCTGTTATCCTAAGCAAATTAATGCAGGAACAGAAAACCAAATACTGCATGTTCTCACTTACAAGTGCTGGCTAAACACTGAGTACACATAGATACAAAGGAAGAAACAACAGACGCTGGGGCTTGCTTAAGGGTGGAGGGTGGAAGGAAGGTGAGGATCAAAAAACTACTCATAGAGTACTATTCTTACTACCTGGGTGATGAAACCATCTGTACACCAAACCCACGTGACAGACAATTTACCTGTAGGCAACCTGAACATGTACTCCTTGAACCTAATAGTTGGAAAGAAAAAAAACAATGTGTTCTAATTAAGCATGATTTTTATTTTCTTACCTAACTTTCCATATTTTCCAGTTTTCTATGATAAGCAATGTCTTTCTTTTTTTACCTCCTGCTACCATGGGACTCACAGAATCACAAAGAATATCTTCACTCAGAAGTCTAATGACCATCTCAAGCTCAACAAAGTCCAAACTGAATTCTTAATCTCACCCCCAAAGACTACCTTACCTACATCACAGCCTCAGCCTCCTAATCTCAGTTAAAAGCAACTCCATTCTTATGGTTGCTCAGGACAAAACCAGTTATTTTCAACTACCTTCTCTCATACTTCCTATCAAGCCCATGAGGAAATCTTATCAATTATACCTCAAAATGCATGCAAATCTGCTATTTCTCATTAATTCCACTGCTGCTCCCCTAGTCTAAGCCAACATCTCTTTCCTGGGATTTCTGCAATATTCTTTTTTTTTCTTTTTTTTTTTTTTTGAGATGGGGTTTCACTCTTGCTGCCCAGGCTGGAGTACCGTGGCGTGATCTCAGCTCACTACAACCTCCACCTCATGGGCTCAAGCGATTCTCCTGCCTCAACCTCCTGAGTAGCTGGGATTACAGGCGCCCACCACCATGCCCAGCTAAATTCTGTATTTTTCGTTAAAGACAAGGTTTCACCATGTTGGCCAGGCTGGTCTCAAACTCCTGACCTCAAGTGATCCAACCACCTAGGCCTCCCAAACTACTGGGATTATAAGCATGAGCCACTGCACCCTGCCTATTTCTGCCATATTCTTCTAATAGTTCCTCCTGTGTCTTCCTTTCCATTCCTGTGGTCTATTCTCAGTATATTACAAGACAGAGCCTTTAAAAACACCAGTCAGCTCATGTCACTCCACTGCTCAAAATCCTGCAATGACCTAGTCACCCAGCTTTTAAGCATTGATAATGACAGGAAACCTGAGTAATCACAAAATAGTTTGTTCTATTTGGATAGATTTTCTTGTTTCAATAGATTTAGGGGATGATTTGGTAAGATCATCCAAATAGAAAAGAAAAGAACTATTCTGAATAGTTTCTGATTTCACCACATCATTTCCTAAAAAGATACAAAGTAATCTCATAACAAAACCAAAACACCATGGACAACAAAACTAGATGACAAACCAGCTCACAAACTCCAAAATACAAGTTCATGGAGACAAACAACAGTAACCACATGAATTTTTTTTCCCCCATTTATTTATTTTATTGCATTTTAGGTTTTGGGGTACATGTCAAGAACATGCAAAATTGTTGCATAGTAACACACGTGGCAGTGTGATTTGCTGCCTTCCTCCCCATCACCTACATCTGGCATTTCTCCCCTTGCTATCTCTCCCCACCGTCCCTCCCCTATTTCCCCCCAACTGACCCCAGTGTGTAGTGCTTCCCTCCCTGTGTCCATGTGTTCTCATTGTTCAACACCCACCTATGAGTGAGAACATGCAGTGTTTGATCTTCTGCTCTTATGTCAGTTTGCTGAGAATGATGGTTTCCAGGTTCATCCATGTCCCTACAAAGGACCCAAACTCATCGTTTTTGATGGCTGCATAATATTCCATGGTGTATATGTGCCACATTTTCCCTATCCAGTCTATCGTCGTTGGGCATTTGGGTTGGTTCCAGGTCTTTGCTATTGTAAACAGTGCTGCAATGAACATTCGTGTGCACGTGTCCTTATAGTACAACGATTTGTAATCCTTTGGATATATACCCAGTAATGGGATTGCTGGGTCAAATGGAATTTCTATATCTAGGTCTGGAGGAATCGCCACACTGTCTACCACAATGGTTGAACTAATTTACACTCCCATCAACAGTGTAAAAGTGTTCCTATTTCTCCACATCCTCTCCAGCATCTGTTGTCTCCAGATTTTTTAATGATCGCCATTCTAACTGGTGTGAGATGGTATCTCAATGTAGTTTTGATTTGCATTTCTCTGATGACCAGTGATGATGAGTATTTTTTCATATGTTTGTTGGCCTCACGTATGTCTTCTTTTGTAAAGTGTCTGTTCATATCCTTTGCCCACTTTTGAATGGGCTTGTTAGTTTTTTTCTTGTAAATCTCTTTTAGTTCTTTGTAAATTCTGGATATCAGCCCTTTGTCAGATGGGTAAACTGCAAAAATTTTTTCCCATTCTGTTTGTTGCCGATTCACTCTAATGACTATTTCTTTTGCTGTGCAGAAGCTGTGGAGTTTGATTACGTCCCATTTGTCTATTTTGGTTTTTGTTGTGAATGCTTTTGGTGTTTTGGTCCCTGCCTACACCTACGTCCTGAATGGTTTTGCCTATATTTTCTTCTAGGGTTTTTATGGTGTTAGGTCTTATGTTTAAGTCTTTAAAACATCTGGAGTTAATTTTAGTGTAAGGTGTCAGGAAGGGGTCCAGTTTCTGCTTTCTGCACGTGGCTAGCCAGCTTTCCCAACACCATTTATTGAACAGGGAATCCTTTCCTCATTGCTTGTTTTGGTCTGGTTTGTCAAAGATCAGATGGTTGTAGATATGTTGTGTTGCCTCTGAGACCTCTGTTCTGTTTCATTGGTCTATATCTCTGTTTTGGTACCAGTACCATGCTGTTTTGATTACTGTAGCCTTGTAGTATACTCAGAAGTCTGGTAGTGTGATACCCCCCGCTTTGTACTTTTTGCTTAGAATTGACTTGGCTATGCGGGCTCTCTTTTGGTTCCATATGAAGTTTAAGGTGGTTTTTTCCAGTTCTGCGAAGAAGGTCATTGGTATCTTGATGGGGATAGCATTGAGTCTGTAAATTACTTCGGGCAGTATGGCCATTTTCACGATATTGATTCTTCCTAACCATGAACATGGAATGTTTCTCCATCTGTTTGTGTCCTCTCTTATTTCATTGAGCAGTGGCTTGTAGCTCTCCTTGAAGAGGTCCTTTACCTTCCTTGTTAGTTGTATTCCTAGGTATTTTATTCTCTTTGTGGCAATTGTGAATGGAAGTTTGTTCTTGATTTGGCTCTCTTTAAGTCTGTTACTGGTGTATAGGAATGCATGTGATTTTTGCACATTGATTTTGTATCCTGAGACTTTGCTGAACTTGCTCATCAGTTTCAGGAGGTTTGGGGCTGAAACGATGGGGTCTTCTAGATATACAATCATGTCGTCTGCAAATAGAGACAATTTGACTTCCTCCTTTCCTATTTGAATGCCCTTTATTTCTTTTTCTTGCCTGATTGCTCGGGCTAGAACTTCTAATACTATATTGAATAGCAGTGGTGAGAGAGGGCATCCTTGTCTGGTTCCACATTTCAAGGGGAATGCTTCCAGTTTTTGCCCATTCAGTATGATATTGGCTGTTGGTTTGTCGTAAATAGCTTTTATTATTTTGAGATACGTTCCATCGATACCTAGCTTATTGAGTGTTTTTAGCATAAAGGGCTGTTGAATTTTGTCAAAGGCCTTCTCTGCATCCATTGAGATAATCATGTGGTTTTTGTCTTTGGTTCTGTTTATGTGGTGAATTACGTTTATAGACTTGCGTATGTTGAACCAGCCTTGCATCCCCGGGATGAAGCCTACTTGATCATGGTGGATAAGCTTTTTGATGTGCTGTTGCAATCGGCTTGTCAGTATTTTATTGAAGATTTTTGCATCTATGTTCATCATGGATATTGGCCTGAAGTTTTCTTTTCTTGTTGAGTCTCTGCCGGGTTTTGGAATCAGGATGATGTTGGTCTCATAAAATGATTTGGGAAGAATTCCCTCTTTTTGTATTGTTTGGAATAGTTTCAGAAGAAATGGTACCAGCTCTTCTTTGTATGTCTGGTAGAATTCAGCTGAACCACATTAATGTTAATGTGGTGGAAGGAGGAGGAAGCAACAAGGCATCTGAAAACTGGGGATAGGAAACAGCAAAGCAACCATAAACCAAATCACTGCAGACCTATGTGAAAACATCAGTTGAAACTAGGAAGGGTTTCATCAAACCAAAAAGTGGCTGTAAGGACCACTGGTAAGTTCTGAAAGGACACAGGGAAGGATAGGAATCATGAATTTCAAACCAACCAACCAAAGCTCCTTTCCAGGGCAGGACATCGCACTGAAGAGAAACTTCTGGGAGGAGAATCAGAATTGGGCTATTACAATGGTGACAGAGACAAAGAAAAGAGAAAGCCCAGATACAAGTGAGGGAGGGATATAGAATCAGGAAGTCTCAGAAAGTGAGCCGCCGTATTAACACTTTACTAGAACAAAACCAAAAGACAAATCAAAAACAGGAGAGGGAGAGATATGAAATTAGTAAAGGCCCCTTGAACTATTCCTCCTTCTAAAAGCTTGAGAAAATTGTTTTCAGTAAAAATGAGTGACAAAAAAGTATTTGGTCGAAAATCATAAAGAGTTATTAAAAGAAAACAGAGAATAAGAAGAACAACATTCCTATGGGCAAAAAAAGATATGCAGACAAAACACTAAAATTGTAACTTATGATTTTAAAACAAGCTAAAAGACATTGAGAAAATAATACATAAATCATAATTTCAAAAACTTAGAAATAAGGTGATAGAGCTTTTTAAATTATTCCCTGTGCTTCTTAGGGATACAACATTAACTGATATGCCAGTACTGGCCATCATTATAATGCACTATTACATTATTATTATGTACTTCATACAATAATGTTGGTCCTCATGACTAACATATAGTACTATAAATGCTTGATCATAAAGAGTGCATTCTACTATAATGTATATAACATTATTACAAGACATACATATAAGCACATATTAAAATTGCTTAACTGTGATAAATTATTGTAAATTCCACATTAAACCTTACCCACATTACTATTATTTAGTACATAAAATTCTTAATCCCACATCATACATATTATGGTTCATCAAACATAGCTTATTACAGTCAGAAAAATCCTTCTCAACATGGATATCCCCTATCAAATTTTGGTCTCTTTCATCCTCCAAGAAATCAGCAACCAGCTCAGGCATACCACTCCTGTTATTGGTTAAGAGGGTGATAGGACTGATACCATCGAGATGTCCTATTTAAGGGGAACGTGTGGGCAATCTTAATAGTATGGCCCTGAGGCCACAACCAGATGCCAGATATAGATATACTCTAGGCACCTCCCTGGCCCTGCCTTTTCCCAGTCCATTCTCTCACCTTACCATGGCCCTGTCCCGTTTCTGGTCCTGCCTTGTTTCTGGTCCTACCCTGTCCATGTTCCAAACCTGACTCTGGCCCTGGCCTTCCCAGTCCCTGCTCTGCCATCCCCTGCCCCTGTCCTTGTTCTACACTGGCCCTACTCTGCCTTGGCTCTGCACTATCCTAGCCCTCCCTTGCTCTGGCCCTGAACTTGCCCAGTCCCAAGCCCTGGCCCTGAAATGCCCTTCCCTGGTCCTGATTCTGCCCTGCTTCTGGCCCTTTCCCATCCCTGGCTTTGGTCCTCTCATGTTTCTGGCTGGGACCCTGTCCCTGATTTTACCCTGGCCACGACTACCTGCCCTGGTCTTCCCTTGGCTCTCTGCTATGCTGGCCCTGCCACGACTTGGCCCTGACGTTTGGCCTGGTCCTGTCCTGTCATCCACTGTCCTGACCCTATACTGGCTCCACCATACCCTAGCCCAGTGCTTGTCCTGGCTCTGTTCCTAGTTCTATGCCTCCTATGGTCCTGCCCTGCTTTTGGCCATACCCTGTTCTATCCTGGCCCTGACCTGCTTGGTCCTGGTTCTGGTTCTGCCCATCCCTGTGCTTGATCTGGATCATCCCTGGTCCTGCCTTCTCTGTGGCCCTGTCTCTGGTCCAGCCTTGGCCTTGGTCTAGCCCCTGGCTCTGTGTTGGTCCTGCCCTGGCCCTGACCCTGCGCTATCCTAGTCCTGCCCTGGCCCTGACCTCGCTCTTGTTCTGGTCTTGTCGCTTTCCCCTGACCCTGCTTTGCCTTGACCCTCAACCTGTTGCTAGCCCAGCCCTGGCCACAGCCCTGACCTTGGCCTGGCACTGGCCCCTGCTTCTGACCCTGGTCCTGCCATGGCCCTGCCCCAGCCTTGTCCTAGACCTGGTCATGACCTTGCCCCTGCCCTGCCCCTTGCATGGACCCAGGTCTTGACCCTTCCCTACTTAAGGCTTTGCCCTACCCCTGGGCTGGCTCTGGCCCTGATTTTTTTGAGCCCTGCCCTGGTAAACTGTTCTGGCCCTAGTCCCATACCTGGCCTTATCACTAGCCTGGCCCTAGCCCTGTTACTGGTCCTGCCATGTCAGTGGCCTGCTCTGGCTTTGCCTTGGTCCTGATATTGTCCTTTCCTTGTCTTGGTCCTGGTCCTGTCCCTGCCCCTGACCTTCTCTGGCCCTGGTCTGGACCCTGGCCTTGCATTGGACCTGCCCTGCCTTTACCCTGTGTTATCCTGGTCTGGCCCTACCCTGTCCCAGCACTGATCTGGCCCTGCCATTTCCTGGTCCTCCAATTGCCCTGCCTAACCCTTCCCTGGCCCTCATGCTTCCCAGGTTAGGCCCCAGTACCATCTTGCATCGAACCCTGATTCAGCCCAGGACCTTCCCTGATCCTGCCTCAGCCTTTGCACTCAGGGATCAGAGTCACTCAACCCTGGTGCTACCTGGCTCTGCCTTGGCACTTGCCCTGTCCTTTCTATGACCTGGCTCTGGTCCTGCCCAGCCCTTGCCCTGCTCTGGCATAGCCCTGGACCTGGTCCTGTCATATTCGTGGCCCTGGCCCTAACCTTGTCCTGGCCCTACTCCTGGCTTTGACCTACCATGGTCCTGCCCTTCTGTGGCCTTGTCTTGACCTCACCCTGCACTGGTCTTGCACTCCACCTTGCATTGGTCTTGCACTGGTCCTACACTACCCAGTCTATGTCTTAGCCCTCGCCCTGATTTCTCCCTGGGCTTACTCTGGCCCTGCCCTGGACTGACACCAGACCTACACTGTCCATGGCATGACCGTGGGCCTGCCCTGCCCTCCTCTTCCCTGGTCCTGCCATGCACTGGGCTCAGTGCTTTCCCTGGTCCTGCCATGCACTGGGCCCAGTGCTTTCCCTGGCTCTGTTCCTAGTCCTGCCCCTGCTATGCCTCTGCCCTGCTGTTGGCTATGCTTTGGGATACCTTAGTCTTGCCACTCTGTCCTGCTATCCCATCCTGACCCAGCCTTTGATTTTTCCTGGTCCTGTTCTGCCCTGGCTATGACCATGCAATGGACTCTCCCTAGCCACACCTTGGCCTGGTCCTACACTGGCCCTGGCAATGTCCTGGCCCCACACTGGGCATCCACTGAAACTGGACCCACCTTAGGCCTGCCTTTTCTCTGACCCCTCCTTGGCCCTGTGTTAGCCCTGTACCTTCCCTGGCTATGGCAGAGTGCTCACCCTGCCCTGACCATGCCATAGACCTGACCATGCCCTGTGCTGGTACTACCATGCCCTGGTTCTGCCCTGGCCCTGTGCTATCCTAGTCCTGCCTCACCCCTGAATTTGCTCAAGCCATAACCTGGTCTGCAACAGCCCTCCCTACCCTGACCTTGCTCTGCCCTGGCACTCCCTTTGGTCTGCCCTGGCCTTGTCCCATCCCTGGCCCTACCTTTTCCCTGACCCTTCTCTGGATGTACCCTTGCCCTGGCCCCTTTCTGGCCCTATCTTGTTATGGGTCCTGTTCTGTCCATGTCTTTCCCTAATCTTCCCTGTCCCTGCATTACCATCCCCTGCCCCTGCATTACACTGGCCCTGGCTTGCTTTGGGTCTGGGTTACCCTACCCCTGCTCTGCCCTGGTCCTGTCATGTCCCTGCCCTGACCCTGAGATTGCCCTGATACTGGGTCTGGTCCTGGCATTGGTCTTGTTATATCCCTCGCTGTGACCTTGCCCCTGGTTTTTCCCTGACCATGGCCCAGCACTGGTCCTGCCATGTCTCTGGCCCTGCCCGGTTTTGCTCTTGCCTAGCCCAGACTGGGCACTACACTACCCATTACCCTGACTCTACCCTGCCCTACACTTCCTGTCTGTCAGGGTCCCGTCCTAGGCCTGGCCCTTACTTGGCTATGGCCCTTACCCTGCCACTCGTCCTGCCACAGCCCTGACACTGACTTGGTCCAAGTCCTGCCCTCGCTCTGGCCTTGACCTGCTTGTGGCCTTGGCACTGTCTTGGTTCTGGCCCTACTCAGGCCCCTAGTTACCCTCGCCTTTCCTTGGCCCTTTGCTATGCTGGTCCAGCCATACCTTCGTCCCGCCTTTGACTTGGCCCTGCTCTGAGTGTGGCCTTGGCATTTGGCCTGATTCTGCCCTGACCTGGACCTGTCCCTGCAGTGCCTTTCCCTGACCAAGCCTACTGTTACCTACTCTATTCCAGCCCTTCCCTGGCCCTACTCTATCCCTGCCCTTATCAAGACCTTGACCCTAAACCTGCCCTTTCCCTTCCCTTGCTCTTCCATGCTCTGGCCTTGCCCTCACGCTGCATCAACCATGTACCAGCCCTCTCTACCCACACATGGTCTTGGCCCTGCCTTCTCACCAGCCTGTTCCTGTTCCTGTTCCTGCCCTAGGCTGACATTTGGCCTACCCTGTCCATGACATGGCCCTGGTCCTATCCTGTCATCCGATATCTTGGCTCTGTACTGGCCTCACCACACCCTGGCCCAGTGCTTTCCCTGGCCCCGCTCTTAGTACTGCCCCTGATATGGCCCTGCCATGCTTTTGGATATGCCCTGTGCTATTGTAGGACTTTACTACACTGGGCCTGGCTCTAACCTGTCCTTCTCCTGCCCTGTCCCTACCTTTCCTTTGTCCTGGTTTTGGTACTGTCCTAGCCCTGCCCTTGCTCTGGACCCTCACTGGTCCTGCCTTCCCATGATCCTGCCCTTGCTTTGATGCTGTCCCTGGACCAGTATTGGCCCTGAGTTCCCCCTGGCCCTTCTCTGGCCTTGTCCTTGCCCTGGCCCCTTTCTGGCCCTGTCTTGTTATGGGTCCTGCTCTGTCCATGGCAAGGGCACAGCCCTTGGCTTTGCATTGATCTTGGCCTGGCCCTGTGCTATCCTAGTCCTGCCCAGGCCTTGAACTTGTCCTGGTCCTGGTCGTGCCCTTTTGCCCTGGCTCTGCCCTGACTTGGACCTCACTCTTTCCCTAGAGAAGGGCTGATCCCAGCCCCGACCTTGGACTGCCACTGCCCGTGCTCCTGACCACAGTCCTGTGAGCGTTCTGGCCCTGCCATGGCCCTGCTTCAGCCTTGTCATAGACCTTACCATGGTCCTGCCCTTACCCTGGTCCTGGCACAAACCCTGGCACTAACCCTTCCCTGCTTAAAGCCTTACCTTGACCCTGGCCTACCCTGAGCCTGTCCTTGTCCATATTCCTGGCCATGTCCTTACCCTTGTCCTAGCACTGACCTGTCATGGTCCTGCCCTTCTGTGCCCTGGCCTTTCCCTGCATTGGTCTTGCATTATTCCTGCTCTACCCTGGCACTGCCTTGGCCCAGGCCCTGCCTTCTGTGGGCCTGGACATGTCTGACCTTGCTCTGGCCCTGCCCTGGGCTGACATCAAAACTAGTCTGTCCATCTCATGACCCTGTCACTGCACTGCCCTTAACTGCCCTGGCCCTGCCAAACCCTGGGCCCAGTGTTTGCCCTGGCCCTGTTTCTAGGAAAGTGAATTATTCTCACTATTAAATAATACATGTATATAAATAAAACACCACTTTAATATGCTTGATATTAGCATCCCATACTAAGTTCTATTTGGAAAGAGGGTTATAGTGGGAAGAAAAAATGAAAAGCTTATGTAGACCTTTAGATGACATCTTCTGCTAACACTATGATCAAAACAGCAAACTTACTAGCACACTGTGAAAATGTACAATTATATCTAGAACTAGAAATAGATGGCAATGCTTTGCACTTCTTCCAATATCGTTTTAAATCCTTAAATTTAATAATTTAGTAATAATGGATTAATCCATATGTAACATTCTCTAAAGATTCATAATAGGAAATAAAATCTAAAATTTTGATGTAAGAAAGAAAACGTTCAATTTAGTATTAGTAACCCAAATAATAAATGCTGAGGTAAAGAAATTCATACCTGAAACTACCAGAAATCATGAGCACTAACATGAATTAACACCTGAGGCTTTGGGGATTCACATTATATTCAGAACTAGCAAAATTCAAGAGAAAAAGATTTTTTAAAAATCCAGAGGAAGGCAAAATGGCCAATTAGACACAGCCATGTGAAACAGCTGCCACCAAGGGATTGAGATGACTGTGCACTCCTAGCAGATCTTCAGAGGTGAGGCACTGAGAGGGGATGCAAGGAAGACACAGAAGCTTAGCTGAAGGGGGAGAAAGCTGGGAACCCCACACAAGGTGACTGCACACATGGACTTGTTTCTTTCCCCCAATAGCTCTGGGTGAATGGGTGAGTTGACCATGCAAGGAGCAACCTGCTCTCACCATAAGCATCTGGAACTCCAGCAGGAGGAGACCCCTCAAGCACCACAGACACTTGAGTTGGCAGAGAGAGATGCAAGAAGTGGTAGGGTGGCCGGGCTCATGCAGGTAATCCCAACAGTTTGGGAGGCCAAGGAGAGCAGATCACCTGAGGTCGGGAGTTTGAGACCACCCCAACCAACATGGAGAAACCCCATCTCTACTAAAAATACAAAATTAGCTGGGCATGGTGGCACATGCCTTTAATACCAGCTACTTGGGAGCCTGAAGCAGGAGAATCACTTGAACTTGGAAGGTGGAGGTTGCAGAAAAAAAGCAGGGGTGGCAATATGAGTTTCAGACAAAATGAACTTTGAACCAACATAGATTAAAAAGGACCAAGAAGGTTATTACAAAATCTTAAAGGATTGACTCCAACAAGAAGACCTAACTATCCTAAACAGATATGAACCCAATACAGCAGTACCCAGATTCATAAAGCAAGTCTTAGAGAACTTCAAAGAGACTTAGATTCCCACACAATGTTACTGGGAGACTTTAACACCCCACTGACAATATTAGACAGATCACTGAGACAGAAAATTAACAAAGATGTTAGGGACCTGAACTCAGTACTGAATCGAATAGACCTGACAGACATCTACAGAACCCACCACCCAGAAACAACAAAATATACCTTATTTTCGTCATCAGATGGTACATACTCTAAACTCGATCACATAATCAGGTATACCACCCTCCTCAGCAGATGCAGAAAAACAAAAATCATAACCAATTTCTCAGACCACAGTGCGATCAAATTACAAATCAAAACTAAAAAATGTACTCAAAACCATACTATTACATGAAAATTTAATAACCTGCTCCTGGGTGTGTTTTGGGTACATAATAAAATTAAGGCAGAAATGAAGAAGATCTTTGAAACTAATGAGAACAAAGATACAACATACCAGAATCGCTGGGACACAATTAAGGCAATTTAAGATGAGAATTTATAGTCCTAAAGGCCCAAATCAAAAAGTTACAATGATCTCACTTAAACAACCTAATATCGCAACTCAAAGAAGTAGAGAACCAACAGAAAACCAACCCCAAAGCTAGCAGAAGACAAAAATAACCAAAATCAAAGATTAAGCGAAGGACATAGAAATATGAAAAACTATTCAAAAGATCAATTAACCCAAGAGCTTAATTTTTGAGAAAATTAATAAAATATCTAGATTAATAAAGAAAAGAAAGAAGATCCCAATAAACACACCCAGAAATGTCAAGGACAATATTATCATTGACCTCACAGAAATACAAATAACCATCAGAGAATACTGTGTACACCTCTGTACACATAAACTAGAATATCCAGAAGAGATGGATACATTTCTGGACACATATGCCCTCCCAAGATTGAACCAGGAAGAAATTGAATCCCTGAACAGACCAATAATGAGCTCTGAAATTGAGTATCACGAAGCTACCAACCTAAAAAATGCAGGGACTTGATGGACTTACAGATGAATGACACCAAATGTACACGGAAGAGTTGATATTATTCCTACAGAAACTATTTTAAAGAATTTCAGAGGAGGGACTCTCCCTAAAACATTTGAGGAGGCCAGCATCATCCTGATATCAAAACCTGTTAAAGACACAACAAACAGAAAACTTCAGGCCAATAAATATCCTTGATGAACATCAATGCAAAAATCCTCAATAAAATACTGACAAACTGAACCCAGCACTGAATTCACCATGAACGAGTAGGCTTTATCCTTGGGATGCAAGGTTGGGTCAACATATGCAAATCAGTAAATGGGATTCACCACATAAACAAAATTAAAGACAAAAATCACACAATTATCGTAGCAGATGCAGAAAAGGCTTTCTATCAAGTTCCACACTGCTTCATGTTAAAAACTCTCAGTGGACTAGGTATAGAAGGAATATATCTCAAGATAATAAGAGTCATTCATGACAAACCCACAGCCAACATCATACTCAATGGGCAAAAGCTGGAAGCATTCCCTTAAAAAACCCGCACAAGACAGGGATGCCCTCTATCGCTCCTATTCAACATGGTATTGGAAGTCCTGGTGAGAGCAATCAGGTAAGAGAAAGAAATAAAAAACATCCAAATAAGAAGAGAGGAAATTAAACTATACCTGTTTGCAAACAACATAATCCTATATATCTAGGAAACCCCATAGTCTTGACCCAAATGCTCCTTAAGCTGATAAAAAACTCCAATGCACTCAGTATACAAAATTAATGTACAAAAATCCCTAGTACTCTTATAGACCAACAACAGTCAAGACAACGGCCAAATCAGAAATACCAGCCCATTCACAATTGCCACACACACAAAATAAAATACCTAGAAATACAGCTCACCAGGGAGGTGAAACATCTGAACAAAAAGAACTGCAAAACACTGCTCAGAGAAATGAGAAATGACACAAACAAATGGAAAAATAGTCCATGCTCGTGGATAGAAAGAATCACTATCATTAAAATGGCCATACTGCCCAAAACAATTCATAGAATCAATGCCAATGCTTTTTCAATTAAACTACCAATGACATTCTTCACAGAACTATAAAAATGATTTTAAAATTCATATGGAACCAAAACAGAGCCCAATAGCTAGGGCGATATTCAGCAAAAGAAAAAAAAAGTTACCAGACAAAACAAACAGAACAAAACAAGTTACCAAAAGGAAAAAAACATTTGAGTTACCAAAGTTCTTGCACCGGTTCTTTCTCATCTCTGCATGTAGGCATTCCTTTAACTTCAGTGTAGACTGAGTACAGTCAATAGACTTCTTTTTTGAATGCTTTCACAGGACTGACACTTTACTCAGGTCTTGATTTGAAGGTGACTTCTTGCCTTTGGTTTCAGAGGGGAATGTCTTAGCAAGGCGTTTTTGGTGTTGAGGTTTTCGGGCATGATCCAGTAGGTGGCACTTAGGAATACCAGTCAGTTGGTAAGCTCTTGCTCGGTGGTGTGGATCCTCTATGTGGAATCACAGTTGCAGCTGTGTTCCTTCCCAATACTCTTGAAAGTATGGATTCCTCTCCCCCTTGAGTGCTGGCTGTAGATTGCAGCTTGGCACTCCTGGGTTGCCCACTGCAGCTCTGGGGCGATCTCAATGTTTATGTTCCTTCCTCAACTTGGAGGCACAGAGAAAAGGACCTTAGCAGTAGTTGTCACCAAGGGCCTTTTACATGCCTCCTGGGGGCTCCACCCCAGAGAGATGCAGCGCAGCAATCTCTCAGTGCAATCAGCCCAGGATGGAGGGTCTGTGCTGTGGGCCCAAGCTGGAAGTTCCCAGTCTGGTAGTGAGCAGAGGGGAGTGTGTGACCCATGGGAGACAGACTGGCCTCCTCCACTCCTTGGGTCAACTGCAGCTTATTGGAAGTGTGAATAAAGGACACAGGGTTTTTGCTCCATTAGTCCAAGGATAGCAAGGGCAGTTCTACTGCAGAGGCAGTGGGAGACAGGCTTTCAGTGGCCCCTGGAGGCTGTGTCCACAGTGTTGCTGAGCTGCTTACTGGCTTAGTAGCTTTCACGAGGGATGCCTTGAAGCCCAGGCCTGAAGGACTTGCCCAGTGAGGAGTTACAGGAATGGCAACCCATGTAACAGTCAGGTCACTTATTCTGTAGGGCTGCTGCTGTATGCTGGGGGCCGGCTTTGGTCCCTAGTTGCATCAGATTTTTCAGTTTCTGGAGGTATGAAGTTTGCAAAACAGCAAAGATGGCAGCCTGCCCCTCCCCATTGGAGCTCTGTCTCAGGGAGTTAGGGACCCGTGCCAGCCTGAATGCATCTACAGGACATACCTGGAAAGACCTCAGTTGGCAGTCCCACTGAGTGAGGAGAAGTGGGATTCATGCTGCATTTTTAAAAAAAGCACTCTGGCCATGTTTTTGTTTAGTGGCTCTGCTGTGCTGGAGGTCTGCTTTCGTCCACAGTCACCTTGTTTACTCCAGCACGAAGGAGTGAACAAGGGCTACACTGCCCAAGCTGCAGAGATGGTGGCCTGTCCCTCTCCCTGGGAGCTCTGTCCCAGGGAGCTTTGGAACCTTTGTCTGCCAGAGAACACTGGCAAGGGTGGTTGGACACCCTGGCTGAAAGGTCCCACCCAGTGAACAGGAACGGGATTAGGGACCCACTTGAAAAAGCAGTCTGGCAATGTTTTCATAGAACAGATCCCAGATGGCTTTTTAAAGCAGGTCCCTGATACCAGTGTTTTCCACTGGCAGAGATCTGAAACCTCCCCAGGAAGAACTTCCCAGAGAGAAAGGTGGGTCTCTCTTTGCTGTTTGGGCAACTTACCCATTGTATCCTTTGGGCTTTAGAGAGTTCAAGCTGATTGGGGGTAGCAGTGCCAGTCCAGTCTGGCTTCATGCCAGCCTCACTGAGTGGGACCTCCCAACTGGAGTCTCCAGGCACTCTTGCTAGTGCTTTCCAGCTGATAGAGGTTTGCAGTCTCTCTGTGACAGGGCTCCCAGAAGGAGGGGAAATCCACCATCTTTGCTGTTTGCATGGTTGGGCAGATCCAGCTTTCTGGCTTAAAAGTGAACCAGAGACCAGGAACAGAAGCATACCTGCAGCACAGCACAGCTACTGCATGAAAATATGGTCAGACTGCTTTTTTTTCTAAAGCAGCGAGAGATGGACTGGCCTCTTTTTGGGTTGACTGCAGCCTTTGGAGGTGTGGATAAGACAGGTAGGGTCTCTACTCCTTCACTATTCCAAAGGTAGCCAGGGCAGTTCCATTGTAGAGGCAATGGCAGAGAGGCTTTCACTGGCTCCTGAAGGCTCTGTTCAGGGCATTGTAGAGCTGTTACTGGCTTTATAATTCCGGTGGGGGATTGCTGGAAGCCTAGACCCAGAAGACCAGCCCAGTGAAAAGATATGGGAATAGGCATCCACATTACACCCTGGAGACTTTTCTGTAGGGTTGCTGCGGTATGCTGGGTGCCAGATCCAATCCCTATTAACCTCACCTCTTCCAGTACGTAGAGGTAACACAAGTGAAAGCTGTGAAACAGCAAATATGGTGACCTGGCCCTCTCCCAGAGCTCTGTCCCTGGGAGGTATGGACCTGCTCTGGCCCAAACACATCTGTAGAAGGTGGCTGGAGACCCCAGTTGGGAGGTCCTGCCCAGGGAGAAGGAACAAGATCAGGGGCCACCTTTAAAAAGCAGTCTGGTCTCATTTTCATAGACCAACTGTGCTGTGCTAAGGGTCCACTTCAGCTCCCAGTCACACAGAACACTCCAAATCGCAAAGGCTGGAATAACTAAGTCATCCAAATGGCAAAGAGAACAGCCTGCCTCTTCCTCTGGGGGCTTCATTCCAGGAAGGTTAGAAACCTTTTTTGGCTGGCAAACACTGGCAGGGGTAGTTGAGGACCCCTGCCAGGAGGTCTCACTCATTGAGGAGGAACAGGATCAGTGACCCACTTTAAAAAGTAGTCTGGGCTGGGTGCAGTGGCTCACAGCTGTAATCCCAGCACTTTGAAGTAGTGGATTACTTGAGATCAGGAGTTCAAGGTCAGTCTGGGCAACATGGCAAGACCCTGTCTCTATTAAAACTACAAAAAGTAGCTGGGCGTGGTGGCATGTGCTGGTAGTCCCAGCTACTCCGGAGGCTGAGGTGGGAGAATTGCTTGAACCAGGAAGGCTGAGGTTGCCGTGAGCCAAGATCATGCAACTGCACTCCAGCCTGGGCAAAAGAGGGTGATTTCGTCTCAAAAAAAAATCCGGCCCCTATTTTCATAAAGGAGCTGTGCTGTATTGGGGGTCTGCTCCAGCCCCAAGATACCTCAGACTGAAGGGGCCTGACCCTCATTCTAGAAGGTCCCACAGAGTGAGGTTTAAGATGTCTGTCAGCCGAGGATCACTGGTGGGGGTGGCTGGAGACTCTGGTTGGCAGGTTCCATAAAGTGAGGAGAAACAATCCTGGACACACAAGAAAGCAGCCTGGCCATGTCAGGAGAAACAGGATGATGACCTGCTGAAGCAGAGTACAATACAGCCGTTCTACGAAAACATGGTGCTGCTCTGCCCTCTTCTAACCTGATACTACTCTGGCCATAACTTGACTCTGGACCTCCCCTGTCCCTGCCTAAGCCCTGGAGCCACCCTGATCCTTCCTTGTTTTTGGCCCTCCAGTCTCTATGGCCTGGCTCTGGCCCTGCCTAGAACAGGCCATACCCTTCCCTGCCCTTCCTAGCCATGATCCTGCCATATTTCTGGTCCTGACCCTACCCTTGAACCTGGCAGTGCCATGCCCTCTCTCCACCTTTGCTTTGTCTTGGTTCTGGTTTTGTCCTGGTCCTGCCCTTAATCTGTCCCTGTCACTGGTCCACTTTTGGCCCTGGCCCAGCCCCCTGTCCCTGACAATGCCCTGGCCCTGTGGTATCCTAGTCCTTCCCTGGCTGTGACCTCATCTTGGCCCTACTGTGGCCCTGTGTTTGGCTTGCACTGGCTCTTATTCTGACCTTGCGTTGTCCTTGCCTTGACCGCCCCCGGCCCTGTCTTTTCCCAGTTCATTCTCTAGCCTTGCCCTTGTCCCTTTCTGGTCCTGACTTGTTTCTGGCCCTACCCTGTTCATGTTCCAAACCTGACTCTGGCCCTGGCCTTCCCTGACCCTGCTCTGCCATCCCCTGCCCCTGTCCTTGCTCTACACTGACCTTGCCTTGGCTCTGCACTAGCCTAGCCCTCCCCTGCCCTGACCCTGTGCTGTCCCTGAACTTGCCCAGTCCCAAACTCTGGTCCTGCAATACCCTGATCTGTCCCTGGTTATGCCCTGCTTCTGGTCCTGGTCTTGGTCCTCATCCCTCTGGCTGTTACCCTGCTTCTGGTTTTTCCTTGGCCATGACCCAACCCTGGTCCTGCCCTGACCCAGGCCCTGATTTGGTTCTGGTCCTGTCCTGGCCCAACCCTGACTCAGCACTGCTTGGTCCTAGACTTGGTCATGGCCCTGCTCCTACCCTGCCCCTTGCCCTGACCCTTCCCTGCTTAAGGCCTTACCCTGACCCTTGCCTAGCCATGGCCCTGACCCTGTCCTGGCTCTGATTTGCCTGAGTCCTACCCTGGTAGGCTATTTGGACTAGCTATGGCACTGGCCCTGTGACTGTCCTGGCCCTAGCCATGTTGCTGCTCATGCCATGGCCTGGCCCTGATCTGGCTTTGTCTTGGTCCTGGCATAGCCCTTTTTTGGTCCTGGCCCTTCACCGGTGCTTCTCTGGCCCTACTCTGGACTCTGGTTCTGCATTGGACCTGTCCTGCCTGTATCCTGTGCTATTCTGGCCTAACCCTGCCCTGTTCCAGTGCTGATCTGGGCCCTGACATTCCTTTGTCCTCCCATTTCCCTGCCCAATCCAACCCTGGTTGTCCCCTGGCCCTACCATGGCCCTGACCCCTCTTGGGTTCTGCCCTGGTCCTGTCTTGGATCTAACCCTGATCCAGCCCTGGACCTTCCCTGACCCTGCCTCTGCTCTTGCACTAAGGGCTCAGTGTCACTCAGCCCTGGCATTATCTTGCCCTGCCTTGGCACTTGGCCTGCCCTGGCATAGCCCTGACCCTGGACCTGCCACATTCCTGGCCCTACCCTTGTCCTGGCCCTGATCTGTGATAGCCCTTCCCTTCTGTGCCTCGGTCTTGCCCTATCCTTGCATTGGCCTTGCACTGGTCTTGCACTACCCTGGCTGTGCCTTGGCCCAGCACAGACTTCTCTAAGCCTGAAAATGTCCAGCCTTGCCCTGGTCTGTCCCTGGGCTGACCATGGGCCTACTCTCCTTAACACGGACCTGGCCCTCCCTTGCCCTCATCTGCTCTAGATGTGTCATGCCATGGTCCTAGTGCTTGCCCTGATCTTGTTCCTACTACTGCCACTGATATGGCCCTGCCCTTCTTTTGGCCATGCTCTGAGCTACCTTACTCCTGCTCTGCTCTTTACCTACCCTGGTCATACCCTGCCCTGGCTGTCTTTGCCTTGTCCTGATCCTGGTTCTGTCCAGTCCCAGCCCTTGTCCTGGACCCACACTGACCCTGTCTGTGCTCTGGACCTGTCCCTCACCCAACCTTGGCCTGGTCCTGCAATGGCCCTGTCTACATCCTAGCCCGCACTAAACCTGCATTGGCACTGGATCCACTTGATGCTTGCCTCTGCCCTGGCCCCTCCTTGGCCTGCATTGTCTCTGGACTTGCCTTGGCTATGGCACATAGCTGACCCTGCCCTGTTCATGCCATAGACCTGACCCTGCCCTGGCTCTGCCATTCCCTGATTGTGCCCTGGCAATGTTCAGCTCTGTCCTTCCCCAGACCTGTCTTTGCCTTGTGCTATCCTAGTCCTGCCTCAGCCATGACCTTGCCCTGACTCTACCTTACCCTTGTCTTCACACTTCCCTGGCCCTGCCTTTTTCTTGGCCCTTCTCTGGCCTTGCCATTGACCTGGTCCAATTCTGGCCCTGCATTGTTGTAGGCCCTGCTCTGCCCATTTCCCGACCCTGGCATTACCTGTCCCCGCCCTGCCATCCCCTGATGCTGTCCTTGCTCTATACTGACCTTGCACTGCCTTGGCTCTGCACTACCCTAGCTCTGCCCTATCCTAGTCCTGAGCTGATCATGTCCTTGCCCTGTGCCAAGTTCTGGCCCTGCCACATCCCTGCTCTGGCTCTGGTTCTGCACTGCTTCTGTCCCTAGTCTTGGTCCTATCTTGTCCTTGGCTGTGACCCTGCCCCTGGGTTTTCCTGGCCATGACCCATCCTGGTCCTGCTCTGGCCCAGCCCACCACGCTGACTCTGCCCTTCTCTATACTGCCCTGCCAGGGTGCTGCCCTGGCCCTAATTCTGTCCTGGCCCTGACTTGGCCAAGGCACTCTCCCTGCCACTCGTCCTGCCATAGTTCTGACCCTGATTTGGCCCTAGTCCTGCCTGGCCCTGCCATGTCCTGGATCTGTCCCTGTAGTGCTCTCCCCGGCACAGCCCTAATGTTCCCTAGCCTGTCCCAATCCTGCTGTGGCTGGCCCCGCCCTGGCCCCAATTTGTCCTTGTTTCCCCTCACACTGCATTGACCCTGCACTGGCCCTCTCTGCCTTCACACGGTCTTGGCCCTGGCCCTGACTTCTCCCTGGCCTTTCCCTGGGCCTGGTCCTACCCTACCCTGGAGAGTCCCTGGGCCTACCTTGTCCATGACACGGTCCTGGTCCTGCCCTGTCATCCACTGTCCTGGCCCTTTCCTGGTCCTATCATACCCTAGGCCAGCGCTTGCCCTGGCTCTGCTCCTAGTCTTGCGCCTGCTATAGCTCTGACCTGCTTTCAGCCATGCCCTGTGCTATCCTAGCACTGACCTGCTTGGCCCTGGTTCTGGTTCTGCCCGGGCCCTGCACTTGATCTACACCCTCCCTGGTCCTTCCTTCTCTCTGGTCCTGTGACTGTCCTGGCCTTTGCCCTGGCCTGGCCCCTGGCCCTGCAGTATCCTAGTCCTACCCTAGCATGGACCTTGCCCTGGTCCTTGTCTTGCCCCTTTTATCTAGCCCTGCTTTGCCATGACCCTCACCCTGTCCCTAGCCCAGCCCTGGCCAGTTCTGCTCTTGGTCTGGCAGTGGCCCCTACTTCTGACTATGGTCCTGCCATGGACCTGCCCCAGCCTTGTCTTATACCTGGCCATGGTCCTGCCCGTTCCCTGCCCCTTGCATGGACCCTGGTCTTGACCCTTCCCTACTTGAGGCTTTACCCTAACCCTGGCCTTGACCTAACCCTGATTTGTGTGAGCCTTGCCCTCGTACACTGTTCTGGCCCTAGCCCCATACCTGGCCCTGTCACTAGCCTGGCCCTAGCCCTTTTGCTGGTCCTGCCATGGCCCTGGCCCTGCTGTGGCTTCACCTTGGTCCTGACATGCCCTTTCCTGGTCCTGGTCCCCTGCCCTGCCTTTGTCCTGTGCTCTCCTGGTCTGGTCCTGCACTGTCCCTGTGCTGTCCTGGCCCTGACATTCCCTGGTCCTCCCATTGCCCTGTCTAACCCTGCCCTAGCCCTGACCCCTCCCTAGCCCTGCCCTGGCATGGATCGAACACTGACTCAGCCCAGGACATTCCCTAACCCTGCCTGAACCACTGCATTCAAGGCTGTGTCACTCAGCCCTGGCATCACCTGACCCCACTTTGGCACTTTCCCTGCCCTCTCTGTGGCCTGGCTCTCGTCCTGACCTGCCCTTGGGCTGTCCTGGCACCACCCTGGACCTGGTCCTGTCATATTCCTTGCCCTCGCCCTAACCTTGTCCTGGTCCTGCCATATTCCTTGCCCTCGCCCTAACCTTGTCCTGGTCCTACTCCTGGCCCTGACCTGCCATGGTCCTGCCCTTCTGTTCCCTGGTCTTGACCTTACCCCGCATTGGTCTTGCACTGGTCCTGCCCTGGACTGACATCAGAACGACACTGTCCACCACATGACTGTGGTCCTGCCCTGACCCTGCCATGCGTTGGGCCAAGTGCTTTCCCTCGCCCTGTTCATAGTCATGCCCTTGCTATGCCTCTGCCCTGCTGTTGGCTGTGCCCTGTGCTACCTTAGTCCTGTCGTGCCCTGTCCCTACCCTTCCCTGGCCCAGCCTTTGACTTTTCCCGGTCCTGGTTCTGCCCTGGCCAAACCTTTGCTATGGACTGTCCCTAGTCCAACTTGACCTGGCCCTACACTGGCCCTGGCAATGTCCTTGCTCCACACCGGGCATCCATTGACAGTGGATCCACCCTAGGCCTGCCTTTGCCCTGGCCCCTCCTTGGCCTTGCTTTATCTCTTGGACCTGCCCTGGCTATGGCACAGTGCTCACCCTACCCTAGCCATGCCATTGATCTGACCATGCCCTTCCCTGATCCTACCATGCCCTGATTCATCCCTTGTCCTGTGCTATCCTAGTCCTGCCTCATTCCTGACCTTGTCCGGGCCCTATCCTGGGCTGCATTGCATCTCCACAAAGATCTTGCCCTTCCCTGGCACTCCATTTGGTCTGCCCTGGCTCTAGTTCTGCCCTAATCCTACCCTTTCCTTGGTCCCTCCCTGGTCCTGAGTTTTCCCTGGCCCTTCTCTGGATTTGCCCTTTCCTTGGCCCCTTTCTGGCCCTGCCTTCTTGTCAATGCTGCTCTGTCCATTTCCTGGTCCTTATCTTCCCTATCCCTGCACTGCCATCCCCTGCCACTGTCCTTGCTCTGTCCTTACTCTACACTCACCCACCCAGGCTTGGCTTTGAGCTATCCTACCCCTGTCCTGTCCTGGTCCTGGCATGTGCCTGCCCTGACCCAGGGTCTTCCCTGATTCTGGGTCCAGTCCTGACATTGGTCTTGTCATGTCCCTTACTGTGACCTGGACCCTGGTTTTTCCCTGGCTATGACCTAGCCCTGGTCCTGCCCTGTCTCTGGCCCTGCCCGGTTTTGCTCTTGCCCAGCCCTGACTGGGCACTGTACTACCCATTACCCTTACCCTACCCTGCCCTACACTCCCCATGTCAGGGTCCTTCCCTGGGCGTGGTCCTAACTTATCCATGACCCTTACCCTGACTCTAACTTGGCCCTGGTTCTGTCCTGGCTCTGGCCTTGACCTGCTTCTGGCCCTGGCCCTGCCTTATCCCTGGCCCTACCCAGGCTCCTAGCTACCCTGGCCTTTCCTTGCTCTCTGCTATGCTGGTCCAGCCATGTCCTGGCCCTGCATCTTCCTTGGCCCTGCTCTGAATGTGGCCTTGTCATTCGGCCTGGCCCTGCTTTGCCCTGACCCTGGCCCTGTAGTGCCCTGTCCTGGCCCAGCCCTACTATTACCTGTTCTATCCTGGTCCTGCCCTGGCCTCACCCTAGCCATGCCATTATCAAGATCTTGACCCTGAATCTGCCCTTGCCCTTACCTTTGTCTTCCATGTCCTTGTATTGCCCTCACCCTGCATCAAACCTGCACTGGCCCTCTCTGCCTTCACATGGCCTTGGTTCTGTTTTCTCACCGGCCTTGCACTGGCTCTGCCCTGGGCTGATGCTTGGCCTTCCCTGTCCGTGACATGGACCTGGTCCTATCCTGTCATCCTATATCCTGGTCCTGTACTGGCCCCACAATACCCTGACCCAGTGATTGTCCTTTCCCAGTGATTTCCATGACCCTGTTCCTAGTCCTCTCCCTGATATGGCCATGCCCTATCCGATACTAGCCCTGTATTACACTGGCCCTGGCCCTAACCTGATCTTCTCCCACCTTGTCCCTACCTTTCCTTTGTCCTGGGTTTGGTTCTACCCTGGCCCTGCCCTTGCTATGGACCCTCTCTGGTCCTGACTTCTCCATGGCTCTGCCCTTGCTTTTGCCCTGCCCCTGGACCAGTCTTGGCCCCGCAGTTTCCCTGGCCCTTCTGTGGCCTTGTCTTTGCCCTAGGCACTCTCTGGCCCTGCCTTATTATGGGCCCTGCTCTGTCCATGGCAAGGACATGGCCCCTGGCCATGCGTTGATCCTGGCCTCGCCCTGCTATCCTTGTCCTGCCCTGCCCGTGAACTTTCCCTGGTCCTGGTCTTACCCTTTTGTCCTGGCCCTGCCCTGTCATGGCCTTCATCCTATCCCTAGCCCCAGCCCTGACCTTGGACTGGCCCAACCTTGTCCTAGACCTGGCCATGGCCACCTCATGCCAGGCCAGGCCCCAAAGCACTCTTACTCCCGCTTCGCAACCCCCCAACTTGCTACTGCTGCCACCATTAGTGGCCACTGCAATACTACCAGTGCTGCTGTCACTCTCCATGCACTGGCCCATCCTACAGGACTCCTACCTCCTGGCCTCCATGGGTGGCCTTCTACCTCTCCGGTCAAGCTGTAGTCTCCATTGTCATCACCGCCACAACTGCAGGAGGTGAGCCACAGGGCCATGCCATCGGTAGGCTCCAATCTCCAGCTCACCACAGGTGACTCATTGTTCGCCTCCTACTCCAGCCTGGCTTGGAACAACTGAACTGGCAAAGCCATAAAAATCTAGAACTGGATACACAAAGTGGTAGTGTTAGAGCCTCCCCTTGTCATGCTGGCCACTAGTTGGCAGGGGCCAGGGTTAGTGAAGGCACACACCCATCTTCCAAAGTCCAGCCTCTCTTCTTGGCCCAAGCTGTCCTCGTGGCCTGAGGTGGGGACTGGAGATATCACAGTGCCCAGCGCTCCTTGAGGAGCAGGAGCAGCAGAAACTCAGACCCAGCCAGCCCTCCCCAACCAAGTAGCCATTCCTGTTCCTGATGCCTCCATCCATAAGGCCCAGTGACCCTGTGGTGCCCACCACATGCCCTGGGGTCCCAGATAGTCGCCACAACATTTAGCTAGAGTTTGAGTGCTGGGAAACCATGGTGGGTCTGGAGGCCCTTCCATGCTCTGAGGATTGCTACAAAAACTCTGTGCACCTGCTGTGCTCCAACACGAGCAGGAGGAGTTGTGCCTCTAGAGCCTTGAGTTCAGGAAAAGGAGAAAAGTCCCTTCCCTTGGAGACCACCAATGTCGCCTCTATCTCTGCAACCCACCACTGGTGGCAGCAGTGCAGTCCTCAATAGTGCCCCAGCCTGGACCCCTTTGCTGGCAGTGTGGCCCCCAGATTGTACCCCCAGCACACCCAGAGCTCAACACAGGTAGTGGAACCCCAATAGTGCCCCTAAGCCACCCCATGCCACTGGCAGTGTAGAATTTGATAGTGTCCACAACCCATCCTGCCACAGGCATTGCAGCACTCGATAGTGCTGCAAGCCCACAGGCCTCGGACAGTGCCTCAACCTCCTGTCACAGGCAGTGAACCCCCAGGATTGTGCACAAAACCAACCCTGCTACCCAGCCTTCCTCCCTCCCACCACCATGGGCAGTGCAGCACCAGACAGTGCCCCTAAAACCATCCACTACTCCCAGCATTGTAGACATGAGTAACTCAGTCAACCCGTCACCTGCCTCAGACAGTGCAGCAGGTGATAGTGCCCCTAACCTGCCCCCATGCCGACAGCATGGCAAGCACACAGCCTGCCTCCAACCCCACCCCCGATCTTGTGCAGTGTAGGCCCTGATAGCAAGGCCAAGCCACCCCACTGCCAGCAATGAAACACAAGATAGTACCCCCCAACAGCCCCCCACATCAGGCAGTGCAGCCCTTGGCAATGCAGCTCCAACAACACACCAAACCCATCCCCTCCGGTGATGGCACCTACCCCACAACCTTTCTACCATTCTAGCAGAGCTGCAGTCTCCCTCACCACCCAACCACAGCCAGGCAAGCCTCCAGTGTACAGCAGGTGGTCCCCCTTTCTCCTTGTCATGAGAAGTTCCTGCTGCTGGCTGGCCTCCTATGGCTCCAGCAGCCCTCCTACCACTCCTCCTACATCTCTGGGAATGCTCATACCCTCTGGCCTGCCCTTTTACTGCTCGAGCCTGCCTTCCTACCACTCTGGCAACCCTCCTACCACTCTGGCCACCCTCCTACCACTCCAGTTGTGCTGCAGTCTCTGTGGCCACCAGCCACTGCAGTGAGGCCAGCCACAGTGCTGCAAGCTGCAACCTCCCCCATGCAGCAGGTGGCTCCCCTCCCCCTTCTCCTGGTCCTCTAAGCCAAGAACAGAATAGCTCTGCAGGAAGATACACAAGCGCCTGGAAGGCTTCCTCAGCATGCTTTCTATACTGAGGTTATGTACATGGTTCCTGGACTACCTGTTCTGATTGGATGAGAGAAAACCACTAGGCCTACTCTGATTGGGCTTTATTTTCATTCTCTGACTGGTTGTCCTAAGACTTGCTCTAATCCAATCAGAATATGAAGTCCATGCACTTTGTGCATAACCTTGGTATAAAAATGGTGCTGAAGGGCCGTCAGTCCATTCCAGGCTCTTCTGTGTCTGCTTGCTGAGCTGCTGCATGCCCAGCTTACAGTACCAGGAGACGGGAGAGCCAGCTGCGGCATGCTGAAGGCTGGGGCCTGCAGCACGCCTGGCCTCGCTGGCCCCCCTCGCTGCTCAGGCTGGCCTCCTTCACTGCACACCCTGCCTCACTGTACATGGTGGCAGCCAGCGAGTCACAGGCTGGAGAGGTAGGAGGGGGAAAGTAGTTTTGGGAAAGATGGAGGGCTGAGGAGGGTGGTTAGTGCCAAAGGAAAAAGACATAAGGCGTGGCAAGAAGAAAGTGAGGAAAACATGGTGTGAAAACTATTTTGGGGTAGATGCAGGGGGGTAAACAAGGTGGTGAGCAGAAAGGAGAGAAGCTTTGTGGAAAGACTGTCAGGAAAAGTTTTTGGGGAGATGGGAGGGGAAAAGAGTGGTAACTGGGGGGAGGAAAGAGAGGACAGTGAGTCGGGAATAAGGGTGTGAGCAGGAGGGAGAGTAGGTCTGAAAAAACACAGTTGGGAGAAAAGAAAGGGAAGGAAGACAGTGGGTGAAAAGATTTTGGGCAGATGCAGTAAGGAAGAGGGTGGCAAGTGGGAGAAGAAAAGGGGGTACCAACAGGGAAGGGGAGAAGGTTTTGTGAAAAGACGGAAAGAAAAATTTTTAGGTAGATGGGGGAAAGAGGGTGGTGAGTGGGAGAAGGATAAAGAGGGTGGCGAGTGGGAAGGAGAAAAGGTTTGCATAAAGATGATGGACAGGAAAGAAAGACGATGCAGAAAGAAAAGAAGGGGAAGAACATGGCAAGTGGGAGGAGAAAAGGGGGTGGCCAGAGGGAGTGGGGTAAGAAGGTTGGTAAAAAGATGATGGGAAAATAGTTTGGGGTATATAGAGGGCAAAAAGAGTGGCAAACAGGAGAGGGGAAAGGAAGGTGAGCAGGAAGTGGGGACGGTTTAGTTAAAAGATAGCAGGGAAATATTTTGGAGTAGATGGAGAAGGGACAGATGGTGACAGGGAGGAAGGGGAAAAATAGGATGGGGAAAAGAGTTTTGGGGTAGGTGAAGTTGGAAAAGACGGTGGTGAGCAGCAGGAGTGGGGAGAAGTCTTTGGGAAAAGATGGGGGAAAATGTTTTTGGGTAGATGGAGGAGCAAAAGAGGGTGATGAGAGTTGGAGGGGGAAAGAGGGTAAGAAGGAAAAGGAAGGAAGAATAGTGAGGAAAAACGATGGAGAACAGTTTTTGGGTGGATGGATGGGGAAAATGGTAGTGAGTGAGAGTAGAGAAGGCTTTGCAAAATGACCGTGGGGAAAAATGGGGGAAAGTTTTGGGGTAGATGGAAGAAGAAAAGGGTGGCAAGTGGGTCGGGGCCAAAGGTGGTCGGAAAAAGAAGATGGGGAAATAATGCTGGGGGAAAAGTGTTTGGGTAGATCTTCTTCTGATTTTTAAATCATATTATTTGTATTTTTGCTTTTGAGTAGTATGACTTCTTTATACGTTTTGTGTATTAACCCCTTGCCTGATGCATAGTTTTCAAATACTTCCGTATTATGGATTGTTTCTTCATTCTGATTGCTTCCTCTACTTTTCAAAACTTCTAACTTCAATGTAATTGCATTTGACGCTTTTTGCTTTGTTGATTGTGCTTTTGATGTTTATTTGAAAATCCCTTGTCCTAACCAATTTCATGAAGCATTTATGCTGTTTCCTTCTCTAGTAGTTTCATATTTTCAGGTCCTACATTTAAATGTTTACTTTGAGTAGATTTTTTTTATATGGTAAGATAACGGTTTAGATTTATTCTTGTACATGTGGGTGTTGTGTTTTCCTAGCAGAGTTTATTGAAGAGACTGTCCTTCCCAAAAGTGTGTTCTTGGTGCCTTTGTTAAAAATGAGTTGACTGTAAATGTATGAATTTATTTCTGAGTTCTCTATTCTGTTTCATTTGTCTATGTCTGTCTGTCATTCCTCTCTGTCTGTGTGTCTCTGTCTGTCTCTCCCTTGACCTTTTTTTTTTTTTTGGCCAGTACCATGTTGCTTTTGTTACTATAGACTTGTAATACATTTTGAAATCAGGTATTGTGATGCCTTCAGCTTTTCTATTTTAATTCATGATTCTTTTGTCTGTCTGAGGTACTTTGCATTTCTATGTGATTTTTAGGGACAGGACTAGGAGTAGGGCCAGGACTGGGAGTAGGGCTAGGACAAGCCCTGGGCTCAAGACATGGCAGGGTCAGGGTGGAGGTGGGCACTGCAGGGCCAGAATTGTGTCATGGACAGAGTAGGCCTGGAGTCATCAGCCCAGGGCAGTACCAGAGCAATTCCAGCGAGAAGACAGGGTCAGTGCTCAGGTAGAGCCATGGTAGAACAAGACCAGTGCAGGGTGAGGGCAAGTCCAGAGCATATAAGGGCAGGACCATGGCAGATCAGGACCAGGACAAGGGTAGGGTCAGGGCCAGAAATATCACAGGACAGGGACAGGGCAGGGAAGGACCAGAGTCAAGACATAGAGAGAGTTCAGGGCAAGTGCCAATGCAGGGCTAGGTAGTACCAGGGCTGAATGACACTGAGCTCTGAGTGCAAGGGCTGAGATAGGGTCAGGGAAAGTCCAGGGCTCAGTCAGGGTTAGATACAGGACAGGATCAGGGCAGGGCCAGGGCACAGCCAGGGCAGGTTTGGGCAGGGCAATGGGACGACTAGGGCATGGCAGGGTAAAGTTACAGCAGGGACAGGGCAGGGCAAGACCAGGATAGCACAGGGTAAAGTCAGGGCAGGTCCAATGCAGGGTCAGGGTCCACACCAGAACCAGAGAAGTGCTCGGTGAGGACCAGGGCCAGACCAAAACCAGCAAAGGGCAATATCAGTAACAAGACAAAGAAAGATCCTCAGGGCCAGAGCCAGCGCAGGTTATGCAACAGGGCTTGGACCAGCACAGTGATGGGGCCAGGGTCAGGGCAAGGGACAGAACAGCATGTACCATGGTGGGGCCCATGCAAATCAGAGCTAGAACAGAATCACGGCCAGGCCAGGGTCCTGGTAAGGCCTTAATCAGGGCAGTACCAGGATCCATGCTAGGGCTGGGACAGGGGTAGTGCCATGGCCAGGTCTAGGACAAGGCTGGGGTGGGACCATGGTAGGGTCAGTGCATTGCCAGGGCAGAACCAGGGCCGGGCAGGATCAAGTCCATGGAATGGACAGAGCATGGTCAGTACCTTGTGATAGCCAGGGCAGGTACAGGGAAAATACTGGGCCAAGAAGAGCCAAGACCAAGCAAGCATAGGGTGGGTCCAGTGCCAAGGCACAGCTGGTGGGGGCCAGGGTGTTGCCAGGTCCACTGTAGGGCCAGGCCAAGGCTGGGTCAGGGATGGAGCCAGACAAAGGGCAGGGTCAGGGAGGTTCCAGAGTAAGATCAGGGCCAGGAAAGGATACAACCAGTGTAGGGCCAGGGCAGAGCAGGACTAAGATAGCACAGGGCATAGCTAAAAGCAGGGGATGGCCATCGCAGGGGCACAACTAGGAACAGAATTAGGGCAAGTAGTGGGCACAGCATGGCAGGGACAGGGAAGAGGAGGGCAGTGCCAGGAACAGTCATGGACAGGCCACAGTATGTTCAAGGAATAGGCAGGGCCAGGGTCAAGGCAGAGCCAGGGTAGAGCAGGACCAGGGAAAGCTCAGGGCCAGTGCAGGACTAGGATAGCACAGGGCAAGGCCAGAGCACAGAAGGTCAGGGCAATGGTGGTTCAGGACCTGGACAATAGTAGGATGGACCAGGCCCAGGAATATCACGGGAACAGGGAAAGGGAAGAGCAAGGCAAGGCAGGACCAGAGCCAGGCCATAGAGAGGGCAGAGCAAGTGCCAAGGCAGGGCCAGAGCTGAGTGACACTGAGCCCTGAATGCAAGAGCTGAGGCAGGGTCAGGGAAGGTTCAAGGCTGAGTCAGGGTTAGATCCAAGATGGCAAGGGCAGGACTAGGGAGGGGTCAGAGCCTGAGCAGGGCCAGGACACAACCAGGCCAGGGTTGGACAGGGCAATGGGAAGACCAGGTCATGGCAAGTTCAGGTCAGCACCAAGACCGGGCTTAGCCAGGCCAGGATAGCACAGGGTAAAGGCAGGGCAGTTCCAATACAGGGGCATGGTCCAGACCAGGGCCAGAGAAGCACAGGGGTGGTATCAGGACTAGGACCAGGAAAGGGCAATGTCAGGACTAAGGTGAAGACAGAGCAGGACCAGGGCCAGGGTTGTGGTAGGACCAGAAACAGGGCTAGGGCCAGGGCAGTGACGAGGCCAGGGTCAGGGCTAGGACCAGAACAGCATGCCAGGGTAGGGCCTGGGAAATCAGTGCCAGGACAGGGTCAGTGCCAGTGCTAGGACAGGGTCAAGATACGGTTTTAATCAGGGAAAGGTCAGGGTAATGTCCATGCCAGGGCCAGGGCAGCAGCAGGGTCATGGCCAAGTCTAGGACAAGGTTGGGTTACGGCCTTGGCAGAGACAGGGCAAGGGCAGGATGAGGGTAAGGAGCCAGGACAGTGGTGGACCAAGGTCAAGGCTGGGGCAAGGTCTGGGCTAAGGGCAGGGTAATGTCTGGGCAGGACAAGGGCAAAGGGTCAAGACTAGGATCAGGATCAGGGTAGGGTCAGAGCAGGACTAGGAGAGCGCAGGGCCAGGACCAACACAAGACCAGGGGCTGGGCCAGGGTCAAGGCTAGGCCAGAGACAGGCCAGAGCAAGGGCAGGGCCAGGGCAGAAATAGAACCAGCATAAAGCAAAGGCACGGACAGGGTAGGTTAGGACCAGGTAAGGGTTACTATTGTACAGAGAATGGCGGAAAGCAGGGCAGGGCCATAGGAGTGGCAGGACCAGGAACAGGGCCAGGGCAAGCACTGGGTAAGGGTCTGGTGGGGCCAGTACAGGGCTAGGACAGAGGATGACAGAGGAGGTTCAGGGCCATGTTATATACAGGATAGGCCTGGTGTTAGCCCAGGGAAGGGCCAGGGGCTGCTCAAGCCTGGGGAGAAGGCAGGGCCCAGGCCAATGCTGTGCTAGGGTAGAGAGGGCCAGTGCAGGGTTAATGCAGGGTGAGGGCAAGGTCAGGGTATGGAGGATGAAGGGAAGGGCCAGGGTCCAGTCTAGGGCAAGGTCAGAGTTAAGACCCAGATAAGGGCAGGTAGGGTCAGGGATATGGCAGGGCCAGGGCCAGAGCCCTGGCTGGACCAGATCAGGGCAATAGCAGGGCAGTCAGGTCAGGGCCAGATGCAGGCCATAAAGAGTGCAGGACAAAAGCTAAGGCAGTGTCAGGGAAGGTCCGGGGAGGGGCTAGGGTCAGGTAGGGCCAGGGCACAACCAGTGCAGGGTGAGACAGGACAGTGGCGTAACTGGGCCATGGTAGGGTGAGGTCAGTGCCAGGAAAGGGCAGAACAGGCAGAACCTTGGTGGTGCAAGGGCAGGGACAGGCCAAGGCAGGACTGGGACAGATCAGGCCCAGGATATGTCCAAGTCCAGGTCTGGGCGAGAATAGGACCAGGAACCTGAGCATTGGGAGGCTTAGGGCCATGGCAGGAACAGAGTCAGGATGAGGGTCAGGGCTAGAGCCAAGACAGGGCCAGTGCAGGTCCAGGTCCAGGACAAGGTAGCACATGGCCAAGATAGGGCCAGGGTGGGGCAGGACAGGGACAGAACAGGTAATGGTAGGGCAGGGCACTGTAGGACCAGGTCAAGGCAGGGCCAGGCTGAATGACAAGGCCATGCTCAGGGCAGGGCCAAGGTGGAGGCAGGGACAGGACATGGCAGGTCCAGCATAGCAGAGGGCCAAGGAAAGGCCAGATCAGACAGGGGCCAGAAGCAGGGCAAGGGCGGGACCAGGACCAAGTCTGAAT
The DNA here is from genome assembly GCF_009761245.1 of Sapajus apella. Lineage (NCBI taxonomy): Eukaryota > Metazoa > Chordata > Mammalia > Primates > Cebidae > Sapajus > Sapajus apella. Next base: position 119,566 of record NW_022437242.1, read on the forward strand.
CAGGGTTATGGCAGGATGAGGGCCATGGCCAAATGAGGGCCAGAAAAGAGGCAGGCCCAGGACAGGGCCTCGGCATGGGCAGTGCAGGGCAGGGCCAGGGTAATGGGTAGTGCAGTGTCCACTCAGGGCTGGGCCAGGGCAGGACCAGAGCCAGAGCCAGGGGAGAACTGGCACTTGGTCATAGGAAAAACCAGGGGCAGGGTTACAGGGATATGACGGAACCGAGGCCAGGTCAGAACCAGAAATAGGGTAGAACTAGGGCCAGGGCAGGGACATGGAAGGGAAAGGGCTCAGGACAGGGAAAAGTCAGGACCAGGAGAGAACAGAGCTGGGATAGGGAAGAGCCAGGGCAGGACAAGGCCAGTGTAGAGCAAGGACAGGACTAGGGGATGGCAGGGCATGGACAGGAAAGGGCAGGACCAGGATCTGAACAGAACATGGCCTGCAACAAGGAAGGGCCAGAAAGGGTTCTGGGCAAGGGCAAAGCCAGAGAAAGTCCAATGAAAAGGCATGACCAGGGAGGGGCCAAGGCAAAGGGAGGGGCAGGTTAGACAGAGCCAGGGCAGACCAAAGGGAGTCCCAGGGCAGGGCAAGACCAGGGTAAGAAGAGCCATGGCAGTCTAGGGTAAGGTTAGGGCAAGGTCAGGGCTGATGCAGGACTATGATGTCACAGGGCCATGGGATTGCCGGAGAAGGTCAGGGACAGGGAAGAACCAGGGTATGGCAGGTCAGGATCTGGTCTTTGGCATGGACAGGGCAGGATCAGCACCATGCCATAGCTAGGGAAGGTCCCTGGACAATGCAGGGCCAAAGAGGGCTCAGAGAAAAGCTAGGCATAGGGTTGGTCAGTGCCAATGCATGACTGGTGTGCAGCCAGGATGTTTCCAGGGCCAGTGTAGTGCCAGGCCAAGATTGGTTCAGGGACAGGGCCACATCAAGGGCAGTGTTAGGGAGGCTCCAGGGCAAGGGTAGGGCAAGGGCAGAACCAGGACCAGGACAGTGTAAATGCTGGGCCATGGCAGGGTACAGCCAGGGTACAGCCAGAACAGAGCAGGACTAAGGTAGCACAGGGAATGGCCAAAACTAGGGCAGAGCCATAGTAGGGGCAGGACTGGAATGCAATGGCTCAATCTCAGCTTACCACAAGCTCCGTTTCCCAAGTTAAAGCAATTCTCCTGTCTCAGCCTCCTGCGTAGCTCGGAATACAGGCATGCACCACCATGCCTGGCTAATTTCTTATATTTTTGGTAGAGTAGGGGTTTCTCCATGTTGGTCAGGCTGGTTTCAAACTCCCAACCTCAGGTGATCCGCCTGTCTCGGTCTCCCAAAGTGCTGGGATTATGGGCATGAGCTACCACGCCCTGCCAGTTAGAGGCTTTTAAAACTCAGCTGTGTAAGCTAACTTAGTTTTCTATAAGTTTGTGAAAAAGCACCAAAATGGCAATCTATTTTAGCTTACAAATAATGTGTTTTTAATAGAGTGTTTTTTTCTGATTAATATATCATGTACTATTTATTCAATACTTATTTACTGCTTACACCTGAACTATTTTGTGACAGAATGTTTAATTTCATAGGTGACAATTACTAGTCATGGGAACTTTACTAACTGATGCTTATTAGGCATAGCATGAGTTCATGTGAGGTCAAGGAACTATATATATGTATATTTTCCCATTTATTTATTTTATTGCATTTTAGATTTGGGGTACATGTGAAGAACATGCAAGATTGTTGCATAGGCACACACGTGGCAGTGTGATTTGCTGCCTTCCTCCCAATCACCTACCTCTGGCATCTCTCCCCTTGCTATCTCTCCCCAACTCACCACCCTCCACCGTCCCTCCCCTATTTCCCCCCAACTGACCCCAGTGTGTAGTGCTCCCCTCCCTGTGTCCATGTGTTCTCATTGTTCAACACCCGCCTATGAGTGAGATCATGTGGTGTTTGATATTCTGCTCTTCTGTCAGTTTGCTGAGAATAATGGTTTCCAGGTTCATCCATGTCCCTGCAAAGGACACAAACGCATCGTTTTTGACGGCTGCATAATATTCCATGGTGTATATGTGCCACATTTTCCCTGCCCACTCTATCGTCGAATGGCATTTGGGTTGGTTCCAGGTCCTTACTTTTGTAAACAGTGCTGCAATGAACATTTGTGTGCACTTGTCCTTATAGTAGAATGATTTATAATCCTTTGGATATATACCCAGTAATGGGATTGCTGGGTCAATTGGAATTTCTATTTCTAGGTCCTTGAGGAATCGCCACACTGTCTTCCACAATGGTTGAACTAATTTACACTCCCACCAACAGTGCAAAAGTGTTCCTATTTTTCCACATCCTCTCCAGCACCTGTTGTCTCTAGATTTTTTAATGATCACCATTCTAAGTGGCGTGAGATGGTATCTCAATGTAGTTTTGATTTGCATTTCTCTGATGACCAGTGACGATGAGCATTTTTTCATATGTTTGTTGGCCTCATGTATGTCTTCTTTTGTAAAGTATCTGTTCATATCCTTTGCCCACTTTTGAATGGGCTTGTTAGTTTTTTTCTTGTAAATCTGTTTTAGTTCTTTGTAAATTCTGGATATGAGCCCTTTGTCAGATGGGTAAACTGCAAAAATTTTTTCCCATTCTGTTGGTTGCCGATTCACTCTAATGACTGTTTGTTTTGCCGTGCAGAAGCTGTGGAGTTTGATTAGTTCTCATTTGTCTATTTTGGCTATTGTTGTCAATGCTTTTGGTGTTTTGGTTGTGAAGTCCTTGCCTACGCCTATGTCCTGAATGGTTTTGCCTAGATTTTCTTCTATGGTGTTTATGGTGTTAGGTCTTATGTTTAAGTCTTTAATCCATCTGGAGTTAATTTTAGTGTAAGGTGTCAGGAAGGGGTCCAGTTTCTGCTTTCTGCAAATGGCTAGCTATTTTTCACAACACCATTTATTGAACAGGGAATCCTTTCCCCATTGCTTGTTTTTGTCAGGTTTGTCAAAGATCAGATGGTTGTAGATATGTTGTGTTGCCTCTGAGACCTCTGTTCTGTTCCATTGGTCTATATATCTGCTTTGGTACCAGTACCATGCTGTTTTGGTGACTGTAGCCTTGTAGTATAGTTTGAAGCCCGGTAGCATGATGCGTCCCACTTTGTTCTTTTTGCTTAGAATTGACTTGGCTATGCAGGCTCTCTTTTGGTTCCATATGAAGTTTAAGGTGTTTTTTTACAGTTGTGTGAAGAAGGTCATTGGTAGCTTGATGGGGATAGCATTGAATCTGTAAATTACTTTGGGCAGTATGGCCATTTTCACGATATTGATTCTTCCTAACCATGAACATGGAATGTTTCTCCATCTGTTTGTGTCCTCTCTTATTTTGTGGAGCAGTGGCTTGTAGTTCTCCTTGAAGAGGTCCTTTACTTTCCTTGTTAGTTGTATTCCTATGCATTTTATTCTCTTTGTCGCAATTGGGAATGGCAGTTCGTTCTTGATTTGGCTCTCTTTAAGTCTGTTATTGGTGTATAGGAATGCTTGTGATATTTGCACATTGATTTTGTATCCTGAGACATTGCTGAAGTTGTTTATCAGTTTCAGGAACTTTTGGGCTGAGACGATGGGGTCTTCTAGATATACAATCATGTCGTCTGCAAATAGAGACAATTTGACTTCCTCCTTTCCTGTTTGAATACTCTCTAATTCTTTTTCTTGCCTGATTGCTCTGGCTAGAACTTCTAATACTATATTGAATAGCAGTGGTGGGAGACGGCATCCTTGTCTAGTGCCAGATTTCAAAGGGAATGCTTCCAGTTTTTGCCCATTCAGTATGATATTGGCTGTTGGTTTGTGGTAAATAGCTGTTATTATTTTGACATACTTTCCGTCAATACCTAGCTTATTGATGGTTTTTAGCATAAAGGGCTGTTGAATTTTGTCAAAGGCCTTCTCTGCATCAATTGAGATAATCATGTAGTTTTTGTCTTTGGTTCTGTTTATGTGGTGAATTACGTTTATAGACTTGCATATGTTGAACCAGCCTTGCATCCCCGGGATGAAGCCTACTTGATCATGGCGGATAAGCTTTCTGATGTGCTGTTGCAATTGGCTTCCCAGTATTTTATTGAAGATTTTTGCGTCTATATTCATCATGGATATGGCCTGAAGTTTTCTTTTCTTATTGAGTCACTGCCGGGTTTTGGTACCAGGATTATGTTGGTCTCATATAATGGACCTGGCTTTTTTTGTGTGGTAGGCTGTTAATTGCTGCCTCAACTTCAGACCTTTTTATGGGTCTGTTCAGGGTTTCAGCTTCTTCCTGGTTTAGGCTTGGGAGGAGGCAAGTGTCCAGGAATTTATCCATTTCTTCCAGGTTTACTAGTTTATGTGCATAGAGTTGTTTGTAATAATCTCTGATGATGGTTTGAATTTCTGTGGAATCTGTGGTGATATCCCCTTTATCGTTTTTTATTGCATCAATTTGGTTATTCTCTCTTTTCTTTTTTATTAATCTGGCTAGTGGTCTGTCTGTTTTGTTGATCTTTTCAAAAAACCAGCTCCTGGATTTATTGATTTTTTGAAGGGTTTTTTGTGTCTCTATCTCCTTCAGTTCTGCTCTGATCTTAGCTATTTCTTGTCTTCTGCTTGTCTTTGACTTTTTTTGATCTTGCTCCTCTAGCTCTTTCAGTTTTGACGATAGGGTGTCAATTTTTGATCTCTCCTTGCTTCTCATGTGGGCACTTATTGCTATATATTTTCCTCTAGAGACTGCTTTAAATGTGTACCAGAGATTCTGGTATGTTGTGTCTTCATTCTCGTTGGTTTCGAAGAACATCTTTATTTCTGTCTTCATTTCATTGTTTATCCAGTCAACATTCAAGAGCAAGTTGTTCAATTTCCATGAAGCTGTGCGGTTCTGGGTTAGTTTTTGAATTCTGAGTTCTAACTTGATTGCACTGTGGTCTGAGAGACTGTTTGTTACGATTTCCGTTCTTTTGCATTTGCTGAGGAGTGATTTACTCCCAATTATGTGGTCAGTTTTAGAGTAGGTGTGATGTGGTGCTGAGAAGAATGTATATTCTGTGGATTTGGGGTGGAGAGTTCTGTAAATGTCTATTAGGTTTGCTTGTTCCAGGTCTGAATTCAAGTCCTGGATATCCTTGTTAATTTTCTGTCTGGTTGATCTGTCTAATATTGACAATGGGGTGTTAAAGCCTCCCACTATTATTGTGTGGGAGTCTAAGTCTCTTTGTAAGTCATTAAGAACTTGCCTTATGTATCTGGGTGCACCTGTATTGGTTCTTAAATATTAGGGTTCGTTAGCTGTTCTTGTTGCATTGATCTTTTTACCATTATGTAATGTCCTTCTTTGTCTCTTTTGATCTTTGTTGCTTTAAAGTCTAATTTATCAGAGATGAGAATTGCAACTCCTGCTTTTTTTTGCTCTCCATTTGCTTGGTATATCTTCCTCCATCCCTTTATTTCGAGCCTTTGTGTATCCTTGCATGTGAGATGGGTTTCCTGGATACAGCACACCAATGGGTTTTGTCTTTTTATCCAGTTTGCCAGTCTGTGTCTTTGTTTGGGGCATTTAGTCCATGTACATTTAGGGTTAATATTGTTATGTGTGAATTTGATACTGCCATTTTGGTGCTAGCCGGCTGTTTTGCCCATTAGTTGATGCAGATTCTTCACTGTGTTGATTCTCTTTACCATTTGGCATGTTGTTGGAATGGCTGGTGCTGGTTGTTCCTTTATATGTGCAGACCCTCTTTCAGGAGCTCTTGTAAAGCAGGCCTGGTGGTGACAAAATCTCTGAGTACTTGCGTCTTCACAAAGGATTTTATTTTTCCTTCACTTATGAAGCTTAGTTTGGCTGGATAGGAGAATCTCGGTTGAAAGTTCCTTTCTTTACGGATGTTGAATATTGGCCCCTCCTCTCTTCTTGCTTGTAGGGTTTCTGCTGAGAGATCTGCGGTGAGTCTGATGAGCTTCCCTTTGTGGGTAACCCGACCTTTCTCTCTGGCTGCCCTTCGTATTTTCTCCTTCATTTCAATCCTGCTGAATCTGACGATTATGTACCTTGGGGTTGCTCTTCTTGAGGAATATCTTTGTGGTGTTCTTTGTATTTCCTGGAGTTGAATATTGGCCTGCCTTGCTAACTTGGGGAAGTTTTCCTGGTTAATATCCAGAAGTGTATTTTCCAGCTTGGATTTATTCTCTTCGTCGCATTCAGGTACACCTATCAAACGTAGATTAGGTCTTTTCACATAGTCCCACATTTCTTGGATAGTTTGTTCATTCCTTTTTACCCTTTTTTCTCTATTCTTGACTTCCCGTTTTATTTCATTGAGTTGATCTTCGACCTCTGATATCCTTTCTTCTGCTTGACCAATTCGGCTGTTGAAACTTGTGCATGCTTCGTGAAGTTCTCATGTTGTGTTTTTCAGGTCCATCAATTCACTGATATTCCTTTATATTTTGTCCATTCTTGTTAGCATTTCGCCAAATCTTTTTCAAGGTTCTTAGTTTCTTTGCATTGGATTAGAACATATTCTTTTAGTTCACAGAAGTTTCTTACTACCCACCTTCTGAAGCCTGATTCTGTCATTTCATCGCACTCGTTCCCCATCCAACCTTGTTCCCTTGCTGGTGAGGAGTTGTGATCACTTGTAGGTGGAGAGCTGTTCTGGTTTGTGGTGTTTTCATCCTTTTTGTGCTGGTTTCTTCCCATCTTTATGGATTTATCCACCTGTCGTCTTTGTAGTTGCTGGCTTTCAGATTTGGTCTCTGAGTGGACATTCTGTTTGTTGATTATGAGGTTGTTTCTGTTTCTTACTTTTCCTTCTAACACTCTGGCTCCTCTGCTGTAGGTCTGCTGAGGTCCACTCCAGGTCCTGCTTGCCTGGGGATCACCTGCAGCAGCTGCAGAAAGTAAGGGTTGCTACCAGTTTTCTTCTGCTGCTATCTTTGTCCCAGAAGGATACCCGCCAAGTGTCAGTCTGATCTCTCCTTTATGAGGTGGCTCTTTGGATATACAGGGGTCAGGGAGCTGCTTGAGGAGACAGTCTGTTCTTTATAGTAGCTCAGATGCTGAGCTCTGAGTTCCATTGTTCATTCAGAGCTGCTGGGCAGGTACATTTAGGTCTGCTGCAGCAGAGCTCATAAACTGCTTTTTGTTCCCAGGTGCTCTGTCCCAGGGATTTAGGGCTTTATTTATGAGTTTCCATTTTGCTGCTGCCTTCTTTTTTTTCCTTCAGAGCTACCCTTCCCAGCAAGGAGGCAGCCTAGTCACTGTCTGCCTGTAGAGGTTTTGCTGAGCTGCTCTGGGCTCTGCCCAGCTGCCGAGTGATCTTCCCTACTGTCCTGTTTATATGGGTATAGTTAGAACTGTGTCGGCAATGGTGGCCCACCTCTGTATTGACGGGCTGTCTCTGTAATGGTGGGTTGCCTCGGCAACGGCTGGCTGCCTCAGCAACGGCTGGCTGCCTCAGCAATGGCAGGTTGCCTTGGCAACGGCAGGCTGCCTCAGCATTGGCTGACAACGTACTTGGTGTTGGAGTGCCTCAGTAATGGCGGACGCCCCTTCCCCACATAGCTGGACCATCCGGGGTTCTGCTGCACTTGCTGTGAAACTTTCAATCCAGAGAATTACTGATTGCTGTTCTTTTGTGGGAGTGGGACCAGCCAAGCCTGATCGCCTGGCTCCCTGCCTCAGAGCCTTTGTTTTTTTTTTTTTAAGTTGGTGTTCCAGTCGCCTGTTGAAGAGGCGCCGGAATTTGTGTGTTTTCCCCTGCAGTGACTCACTACGCTGGCTTAAACAGTGGCACTGAGATTCTAGGCACTTTTCTTTGCCGTGGAATCTACCATCCTGATTCCCTGTTCAGTCCCCTTTTTAAATGGATGAATGGGTGACTTCCCGTGGCTCCAATTGCTAGCCAAAAGGGCACCTAGACCAGTGTATTTTGTATGGAGAACCACTGCACCGGGGTACTGACAAAGCAGCCACGCCGGCCGACCGCTGGCTGACGCAGCTGCATTGGCAACCCATGGGGCTCCTCCGCCTGGGAATTTTCTTAGTCTGTGGGCAATAAAAATGTGGCGTCCACTCACCCTATGTGCTTTCACTGGGAGCTGCAATCCGGAGCTCTTCCTAAACGGCCATCTTGGATCGATCCCCACTTCATAATCTTTGGTAGAGATTTGGCCACTAAAACAGTCACAATTTATAATCTGTATAAAATGACTTTGTTCATGGGTAATCTAACACCAATTAACCAGGCTAGATTCTGGGAGTTTTAAAAACCTGTTTTCAGAATTTGTCTTCTGATATTGTGTGTTTAGTTTCCAATTAAAGAGATTTTCCCAGGTTTATGTTTGTTTGTTTGCTTGTTTTATGGAAGCCTATAGTCACTTGCTAAACCTGTTGTCAGTCTGTGGTACTATCATCTTTCCGTTACTGTAACAATTATTTCTCTTTGGTCTCAGCACACTGAACCTGTCATTCAATGTATACCACAATTCCCTTTAGCACTCGGTGTCAGGAGAGACAAATCAATCTTGCGTAACAATTATTCTTTCTAGGTTTTTTTGAATCCAAGATGGCCGTTTAGGAACAGCTCAGGATTGCAGCTCCCAGGGAAAGCACAGAGGGTGAGTGGACGCCGCGTTTTTATTGCCCACAGACTAGGAAATTCTCGGGCGGAGTTGCTCCACGGTCACCAGCGCGGCTGTTTCGGCCAGCGCAGCTGTGCCGGCCAGCACCGCTGCTTTGCCCCGCGCGGCTGCTTTGTCGGCGCCCCGGAGCTGCGGTTCTCCGTATAAAATACACCAGTCAGGGTGCCCTTTCGGCTAGCGATTGGTGCCATGGGAAGTCACCCATATGCCGGTTCAAAAAGGGGACTGAGCAGAGAACAGGACAGTAGATTCCAGGGCAAAAAAAAAAAAAAAAGCACCACAAACTTCAGTGCCGCTGTTTAAGCCAGCACAGTGAGTGGCCGCAGGGGAAAACAAACAGACCCCGGCGCCTCTTCAACAGGCGACTGGAACAACAACTTAAAAAAGGCTCTGAGGCAGGGAGCCAGGCGATCAGGCTCGGCTGGCCCCACCCCCACAAAAGAACAGCAACCAGAAACTCTGGATTGAGAGTTTCACAGCAAGCGCAGCTGAACCCAGGACGGTCCAGCTCGGTGCGGGAGGGGCGTCTGCTATTACCAAGGCAGCCTGCCGTTGCCAAGGCAACCTGCCATTGCTGAGGCAGCCCACCATTGCCAAGGCAATCCGCCACAGCAGAGACTCCGCCCCAACAGAGGCGGGCCACCATAGCCAAAGCAGTTCTAACTACACCCATATAAACAGGACTGCAGGGAAGCTCAGTCGGTAGCAGGGCGGAGCCCACAGCAGCTCAGCAAAGCTGCTATAGGCCGACAGTGACTAGGCTGCCTCCTTGCTGGGCTGGGCAGGTCTGAAGGAAAAAAAAAAAAAAAAAGGCGGCAGCATAATGGAAACTCATAAATAAAGCCCTAAATCCCTGGGACAGAGCACCTGGGAACAAAAAGCAGTTTATGAGTTCTGCTGCAGCAGGTCTAAAAGTACCTGCCCAGCAGCTCTGAATGAACAACAACAGAGCTCTCAGCTCACCATTTGAGCTCCTATAAAGAAGAGACCGTCTCCTCAAGCAGCTCCCTGACCCCTATATAACCAAAAAGACACCTCATAAAAGAGAGATCAGATTGACACTAGGCAGGTATCCTTCTGGGACAAAGATAGCAGAAAAAGAAAACTGGGAACAAACCTTGCTGTTCAACAGCTGCTGCAGGTGAACCCCAGGCAAGCAGGGCCTGGACTGAACCTCAGCATACCTACAGCAGAGGGGCCAGACTGTCAGAAGGAAAACCAAGAAACAGAAATAACCTCATCATCAACAAACAGAACGTCAATATGAAAGATTTGAGACCCAATCTGAAAGCCAGCAACCACAAAGACGACAGGTGGATCAATCCTTAAAGATGGGAAGAAACCAGCGCAGAAAGGATGAAAACACCTGAAACCAGAACACCTCTCCTCCTAAAAGGG